>NC_134272.1:437967-442967 GCF_031893055.1 Leptodactylus fuscus
TGAGAGTTACACATGGTGTATATATTTGGGGGGAGTGGCACTGGAGAGTTACACATTGGTGTATATATTTGGGGGGGGGGCACTGGAGAGTTACACATGGTGTATTATTTGGGGGGGGCACTGTGAGAGTTACACATGGTGTATATATTTGGGGGGGGCACTGGAGAGTTACACATGGTGGTATATATTTGGGGGGGGGCACTGGAGAGTTACACATGGTGTATATATTTGGGGGGGGGGCACTGGAGAGTTACACATGGTGTATATATTTTTTGGGGGGGGCACTGGAGAGTTACACATGTGTATATATTTGGAGAGGCACTGGAGAGTTACCTGTGGTGTATACTGTATATTTGGGGGGGGGGGGGGCACTGGAGAGTTACACATGGTGTATATATTTGGGGGGGGGCACTGGAGAGTTACACATAGTGTCTATATTTGGGGAGGCACTGGAGAGTTACACATGGTGTATATATTTGGGGGGGCACTGGAGAGTTACACATGGTGTATATATTTGGGGGGAGGCACTGGAGAGTTACACATGGTGTATATATTTGGGGGGGGGCACTTGGAGAGTTACACATGGTGTATATATTTGGGGGGGCACTGGGAGAGTTACTCATGGTGTATATATTTGGGGGGGGCACTGGGAGAGTTACACATGGTGTATATATTTGGGGAGAGGCACTGGAGAGTTACACATGGTGTATATATTTGGGGGGGGCACTGGAGAGTTACACATGGTGTATATATTTGGGGGGAGGCACTGGAGAGTTACACATGGTGTATATATTTGGGGGGGGCACTGGAGAGTTACACATGGTGTATATATTTGGGGGGGGCACTGGAGAGTTACACATGGTGTATATATTTGGGGGGGGGCACTGGAGAGTTACACATGGTGTATATATTTGGGGGGGAGGCACTGGAGAGTTACACATGTGTGTATATATTTGGGGGGGGGGCACTGGAGAGTTACTCATGGTTGTATATATTTGGGGGGGGCACTGGAGAGTTACACATGGTGTATATATTTGGGGGGGGGCACTGGAGAGTTACTCATGGTGTATATATTTGGGGGGGGCACTGGAGAGTTACACATGGTGTATATATTTGGGGGGGGCACTGGAGAGTTACTCATGGTGTATATATTTGGGGGGGGCACTGGAGAGTTACACATGGTGTATATATTTGGTGGGGAGGCACTGGAGAGTTACACATGGTGTATATATTTGGGGGGGGCACTGGAGAGTTACTCATGGTGTATATATTTGGGGGGGCACTGGAGAGTTACACATGGTGTATATATTTGGGGGGAGGCACTGGAGAGTTACACATGGTGTATATATTTGGTGGGGGGGCACTGGAGAGTTACACATGGTGTATATATTGTGGGGGGGCACTGGAGAGTTACACATGGTGTATATATTTGGGAGGCCACTGGAGAGTTACACATGGGAGTATATATTTGGGGGGGCACTGGAGAGTTACACATGGTGTATATATTTGGGGAGAGGCACTGGAGAGTTACACATGGTGTATATATTTGGGGGGGGGCACTGGAGAGTTACACATGGTGTATATATTTGGGGGGAGGCACTGGAGAGTTACACATGGTGTATATATTTGGTGTTCACTGGAGAGTTACACATGGTGTATATATTCGGGGGGCACTGGAGAGTTACACATGGTGTATATATTTGGGGGGGCACTGGAGAGTTACACATGGTGTATATATTTGGGGGGGGCACTTTTGTTGTGCTCAGCTCGTCCACATGCGGGGTGATACTGAGCTTGTTGGTTTGGGCTTTGCACTCCCTCTGCTTGTGTCTCCCTGAAGGTACGAGACGTGTCTGCTCAGCTTGTATCTGCCTTGTATTATCTGCACTCTCATCGGATTCTGCACAGAGACATGAAACCACAGAACATTTTACTGGGTAAAGATGGAACAGTCAAACTCTGTGATTTTGGGTGAGTTTAACAAATAACATGAGGACTTTGGTCTTTCCCAGAGCCATTATTAACTCTTATTAATGCTGAGTGGGGTTGTGGTGTCATGCATGTGTGCTCCGTAAAGCTATTTTGAATAGGTGGGAAGGGGGTTTGTATTTTGGGGTGATTCCTATGTGTCCCCCACCCCCTTGTAGGGATCATTCTGCTCCTCGGTAGACTTGATTATTTCTCTGAGCCTCCCTTTAACCTTATTGTGTATTTCCTATGCATTGTCTATTATTCCCCAGCTTTGCACGAGAATTGAGCCTGGACACGCTGATGGTTCGGTCCATTAAAGGGACTCCTCTGTACATGTCTCCTGAACTAGTCCTAGAGCGGCCATACGATCATCGTTCTGACCTCTGGGCTCTTGGCTGTATCGTCTATGAGCTACTTGTGGGAACGCCTCCCTTTTACACACACAGCATATTCCAGCTGGTCAGCATCATCACCCAGCAGCCGGTTCGATGGCCTCGCGGTGTCTCTGCTGAACTAAAGGTGGGGATCCAAATCCCTTCTGTTGTGGGGTTGGCTCTGACTGCAGGGCCTCAGGGTAACTGCACACGACTGTGTTTCACCCGTGTGTTAGCAGATTTACCGGGACTCCTAGCATTCTAGTTATCTTTGCTGGAGGAGTGCCTACCAATTACAGTTCAGGACATGTCGCTTGGAGACAGGGACTCTTAGTATCATAGATAACTGTACTTCTAGGAGTCCTGCTCCCAGCATGACGTTCAAACTGGTAAATATGCTAACACACGGACTGAGTTTCATGGGCGAAACATGGTCGTGTGCTGCTCCCCTAACGCTAAGTCTCCTCTATTACTTACTTCAACCTGTACCAAAACCAAGTGCAGTACTGCTAACAAGTATCCAGGAGGCAGTGGACTCTATTACTGCAAGATGGCATGACCACTGCTTTGTCTTCATTCCAGGACTTTCTCCAGGGCCTCTTAATAAAGGATCCATCACTGAGACTTTCTTGGCCTGGGCTACTGAAACATCCCTTTATAAAGGACAAAGTGATAGGTAATATGTTCTGATAGAATGGCTGGCTTGTGCATGTGCAGTGTCCTGGGGCAGTCATTGTCCATTACTGCAAAATATATATATAAATACTTATCCAGGACAGCGCTGCTTACTGTCTACTGGGGCAGTCATTGTCCATTACTGTAATATATATATATATATATATATATATATATATATATATATATACTCTATGCTTATCCAGGACAGCGCTGCTTACTGTCTACTGGGGCAGTCATTGTCCATTACTGTAATATATATGGGGCAGTCATTGTCCATTACTGTAATATATATATATATATATATATATATATATATATATATACTCTATGCTTATCCAGGACAGCGCTGCTTACTGTCTACTGGGGCAGTCATTGTCCATTACTGTAATATATATGGGGCAGTCATCGTCCATTACTGTAATATATATATATATATATATATATATATATATATATATATATATATATATATATACTCTATGCTTATCCAGGACAGCGCTGCTTACTGTCTACTGGGGCAGTCATTGTCCATTACTGTAATATATATATATATATATATATATATATATATATATATATATATATATATACATATATATATATATATGGCAGTCATTGTCCATTACTGTAATATATATATATATATATATATATATATATATATATATATATACTCTATGCTTATCCAGGACAGCGCTGCTTACTGTCTACTGGGGCAGTCATTGTCCATCACTGTACTATATTTGCAGGCACAGTATAATATTAGAGGATTGTCTACCTCATGCCATGACTGCATTGGGGATCCCCTTTTTGGTGGTGGCCTTCTCTACATCCAGGTCCATGACATTCTCTCCTGTTGTCATCTTTGTGCCTGTCCCGATTATTCCCTTTAATGTCTCTGTTCTTTTTTCTGCCCTTGTGTTTCAGTGTTAGAAGACTCTTCAGCCTGCAGTCCTTTCATGTCTCCACTTACTGATGAGCAGCGGGGACTCCAGGACAGATTGTGCGACACTTCTGCACAGGCCAGTGTGCACTCTCGCATCTTGAGCAAAGCCAGACAAAGAGTGGCCAAGAGGAAGGAGAGCCAGGCTGTGTGCTCCAGCAGTAGCCAGGTAGCCATGTGTGCCAGCCTATCCTGCTTTGTATGTACAGCTACCATTATACACACTGCCTTACTCTAGATCTATGAAAGAATAATGAAGTGCACTCCCTGGTGTACAACCTACCAAAACACATTTTTATGAAACATACAGATACAAACATACTTGGGTAAGCAAGGTACACAAGGTCACAAAAGGCATGTCCAATATATTTCCTTGAGAATACAAGCCTAGTGTTGCATGCACGAGATTGATGATCTAAAGTGGACAAAGTCAGTAGATGATTGTACAATCGCTGGGGTGGAGACGTGCCATGCCACACAAGCTTAGAGGAAATTCAGGAGTTCCAAGTGGCGGACATCTCTCATCACAGAAAAATTCAGTCACAGGAGGACTTGGAGAGTATATACTTCATTCAAGGTTATGTGTGGGTACGGCATTTATATGGGTGATATTGAGAGACCCCGATCTCTCTGGTATATTGTTCACCACCTGAGCCTTAGTTGTTAAATACCACTAAAATGCAGTTTTTTTTCTGCTTTAGATGTAGAAATAGCCGTTAGAAAGGCTATTTGTCTCTTATCTTTAGATGTGGTCTTTGTTGCGCTGTTCCTTAGAAATACCGTTTTTTACCGGTATGCTAATGAGTTCTCCGCAGCAATGACGGTGGGCCCCAACGCTCAGCTCTGACGCCTGCGCAGTCTTGCCTTGCGGCTTCGAAAATATGGCCACCGGTCGGCATGCACAGTCGGCTCTACCAGTGTGTCGCTGGCAGAGCCGACTGTGCCGGCGTCAGAGCTGACGAAGAAGGAAGACGACAGAGAAGGGGAGGATGCAGCTGAAGAAGAAGGCGCGCGCTAGAGTGAGCTCTCGGGCA
>NC_134272.1:445467-588694 GCF_031893055.1 Leptodactylus fuscus
CAGCAATGGTCAGTCAGAAGCCGTATACAGATCCTCTAATTCAGTAGAAAGCCAGTGATTACACTTATACATCTAATTATGCAATATTAATAATTCTATAATATCATTAATAATCCAGTGATTGATGAAGATGATAGCAAATATGTGACAAACTATACATCTAATAATAAGACATTTTATTTCTGTAGCGCCAACATATTCCGCAGTGCTGTACAATTTGTAGAGTTCAAGTACAGACAAAAAGAGACATTACAAAGAAATAGTCGCTTCACACAATGGGACTGAGGACCCTGCTCACAAGAGCTTACACTATAGCACTATCCTGTACAGGTGATTACATGGAGGGGCTGTAGCATTATCCTGTACAGGTGATTACATGGAGGGACTGTAGCACTATCCTGTACAGGTGATTACATGGAGGGGCTGTAGCGCTATCCTGTACAGGTGATTACATGGAGGGGCTGTAGCATTATCCTGTACAGGTGATTACATGGAGGGGCTGTAGCATTATCCTGTACAGGTGATTACATGGAGGGGCTGTAGCTCTATCCTGTACAGGTGATTACATGGAGGGACTGTAGCTCTATCCTGTACAGGTGATTACATGGAGGGGCTGTAGCGCTATCCTGTACAGGTGATTACATGGAGGGGCTGTAGCACTATCCTGTACACGTCACTACATGGAGGGACTGTAGCGCTATCCTGTACAGGTGATTACATGGAGGGGCTGTAGCGCTATCCTGTACAGGTGATTACATGGAGGGGCTGTAGCGCTATCCTGTACAGGTGATTACATGGAGGGACTGTAGCACTATCCTATACACGTCACTACATGGAGGGACTGTAGCGCTATCCTGTACAGGTGATTACATGGAGGGGCTGTAGCGCTATCCTGTACAGGTGATTACATGGAGGGGCTGTAGCATTATCCTGTACAGGTGATTACATGGAGGGGCTGTAGCACTATCCTGTACAGGTGATTACATGGAGGGGCTGTAGCGCTATCCTGTACAGGTGATTACATGGAGGGGCTGTAGCGCTATCCTGTACAGGTGATTACATGGAGGGGCTGTAGCACTATCCTGTACAGGTGATTACATGGAGGGACTGTAGCTCTATCCTGTACAGGTGATTACATGGAGGGGCTATAGCACTATCCTGTACAGGTGATTACATGGAGGGACTGTAGCACTATCCTGTACACGTCACTACATGGAGGGACTGTAGCGCTATCCTGTACAGGTGATTACATGGAGGGGCTGTAGCGCTATCCTGTACAGGTGATTACATGGAGGGGCTGTAGCGCTATCCTGTACAGGTGATTACATGGAGGGGCTGTAGCACTATCCTGTACAGGTGATTACATGGAGGGACTGTAGCACTATCCTGTACAGGTGATTACATGGAGGGGCTGTAGCATTATCCTGTACAGGTGATTACATGGAGGGGCTGTAGCGCTATCCTGTACAGGTGATTACATGGAGGGACTGTAGCATTATCCTGTACAGGTGATTACATGGAGGGGCTGTAGCGCTATCCTGTACAGGTGATTACATGGAGGGGCTGTAGCACTATCCTGTACAGGTGATTACATGGAGGGGCTGTAGCACTATCCTGTACAGGTGATTACATGGAGGGGCTGTAGCACTATCCTGTACAGGTGATTACATGGAGGGACTGTAGCACTATCCTGTACAGGTGATTACATGGAGGGGCTGTAGCACTATCCTGTACAGGTGATTACATGGAGGGACTGTAGCACTATCCTGTACAGGTGATTACATGGAGGGGCTGTAGCACTATCCTGTACAGGTGATTACATGGAGGGGCTGTAGCACTATCCTGTACAGGTGATTACATGGAGGGGCTGTAGCGCTATCCTGTACAGGTGATTACATGGAGGGGCTGTAGCTCTATCCTGTACAGGTGATTACATGGAGGGGCTGTAGCACTATCCTGTACAGGTGATTACATGGAGGGGCTGTAGCACTATCCTGTACAGGTGATTACATGGAGGGGCTGTAGCTTTATCCTGAACAGGTGATTACATGGAGGGGCTGTAGCGCTATCCTGTACAGGTGATTACATGGAGGGGCTGTAGCACTATCCTGTACAGGTGATTACATGGAGGGGCTGTAGCACTATCCTGTACAGGTGATTACATGGAGGGGCTGTAGCTCTATCCTGTACAGGTGATTACATGGAGGGGCTGTAGCTCTATCCTGTACAGGTGATTACATGGAGGGGCTGTAGCGCTATCCTGTACAGGTGATTACATGGAGGGGCTGTAGCGCTATCCTGTACAGGTGATTACATGGAGGGGCTGTAGCACTATCCTGTACAGGTGATTACATGGAGGGGCTGTAGCACTATCCTGTACAGATGATTACATGGAGGGGCTGTAGCTCTATCCTGTACAGGTGATTACATGGAGGGGCTGTAGCACTATCCTGTACAGGTGATTACATGGAGGGGCTGTAGCGCTATCCTGTACAGGTGATTACATGGAGGGGCTGTAGCACTATCCTGTACAGGTGATTACATGGAGGGGCTGTAGCGCTATCCTGTACAGATGATTACATGGAGGGGCTGTAGCGCTATCCTGTACAGGTGATTACATGGAGGGGCTGTAGCACTATCCTGTACAGGTGATTACATGGAGGGGCTGTAGCACTATCCTGTACAGGTGATTACATGGAGGGGCTGTAGCGCTATCCTGTACAGATGATTACATGGAGGGGCTGTAGCGCTATCCTGTACAGATGATTACATGGAGGGGCTGTAGCACTATCCTGTACAGGTGATTACATGGAGGGGCTGTAGCACTATCCTGTACAGGTGATTACATGGAGGGGCTGTAGCTTTATCCTGAACAGGTGATTACATGGAGGGGCTGTTGTTTTCACTAGTTTGTGTCTTTCTTTGCACAGGTGTCTTTCGAAGCTGTATCACGCCTGCGCCCGGCCCTTCGTGTCACATGTAACCTCCTGTCCTCTGGCTGTGACCCGCATCTTCTTTCAGATCTTTGTGCTGAACTGCAACTTCCACATTTTGTCCTGCAGCTTATATATCAATCACTGGAGGCCGATGTACGCCAGGTGAGCAGGAGCGCAGCGATAACCATATGTATCTATAGGTGCAGCCGAGATAGCATGTACAGCATTATGTCAGTTTGCCACGACCAGACATGCACCTGTGTGTCCATACCATGACGGCAGGGGGGGGGGGGTCTGGTGTTCTGGTCGCTATGGTTAGTCTATTGATTAGTGATGTGCAGGCAGATTGGTGTTTTGGTCGCTATGGTTACATATCAATGGTCAATTTCTTCATTTAGAGGAAACCTTTCCATTTTCTGACCTGACATCACTTTTTAGAAACTGGATGGGGCAGAGCGGTGAGCAGGGCAGATTTACTATAACCAGATTTACAAGTGAAATTTCCACTTTAAAGAGGACCTTTCATCAGATTGGGCACAGGCAGTTCCATATACTGCTGAATTCAGCGCACTGTCGGCTTTCCAGCAGTATATAGAACTGCCTGTGCCCAATCTGATGAAAGGTCCTCTTTAAGTTTGGCTCATGGGGCTTCACAAGATGTCCCAGAAGTATGAAGAGCTGCGAGCCTCTTGTGCAAACGGGAATGGATTAAGACTGGTGTAGGAGACGCCGTAATGTAATAACTTCTCCGCATTGTATCTGAGATCTGGAGACGTAACTCTTTGTGTAGTTGGAGATGATGGGAGTGATGACGTCTGTATCTAGGACCTTCTTGGTGATCCCCTTCTGCTCTCTCCATCTGCAGTGCTCCTGGGCTGTTTCCTTCCTGGCTGATCTTTTTGCACTGCTGAATTCCTATTACTGTTTTTGGGGACTTTGTGAATCTTCCAGGTGAGATGTCATCTACATGTCGTTGTTTTATAGGTTGTTCTTTGTCATGTCAGTTGTCTGCCTGATGATAACTGTTTGTTTTTTGCTAGGGAACTCCAGGCCTGCTCCAGTGACTTGCTCCAGGTGCTGCAGGCACTACTGTGCTGTCCAGTGGAGCCAGGAGACATCTTATTGGAGCGGAGCTTACAGGTGACGCCTCTCTACTGCCATCTTGGCTGGGTCTAGGTCTTGGCTTTAAGTCTTGACATTTGTTTTCCAGTGTTTGGTGTCGCTGAGTGATTGTACCCTCAGTGGGCGCCCCGAAGACTGTGCCCCGCTCTGTCAAAGTCTCCTGTCTGATTATATCTGTGTCCTGGACAAGATCATTGAGGGATCACAGTCAACAGGTGAGCCTCACTGTCTATGAAGGACTTAAAGCTGCTTCCATGTCCCTGATACTCTCTGCACAAGGTCCATCACATATCCATGCTGACTAGGAAGCGATAATACTGAACAAACTAACTGCTGGGGATTTATTCTATCTAGTGCCAGAGAAGCACTAATACTCTACGGGGGCCTAGATGTAACATTACCAGTGATCTGGGCACACTGCGGGCCCGGTATATCCAAACTTCCTGCAGCCAGGGCTCAGTAAAATGTCATCTGGGCTGTAGTACAGGGTCTGACTGTCTTTTGTGTTGCTGGACAATAGGTGGAAGCAGATGACATCAGGAAAACCTACAAGTCTTAGCTGCCAGTCCTGCTTGTGCCTTGTAAAGGAGTGGTCCTCGAGTGCCTCTTGCTTAGCATGATGATGAGGAGGGGGGTTCGTGTACGCTCTTTTGTGAGGTGCATATTCTGGGGAATCCACCCCTAGCTCAGCCTTTTCAAGTAAACTACCTTCTGGTGAGAAAATGTCACAACTGAGGACCCCCAAAGTGTTGATCACCTATAAATATTAAAAAAAGGATTGGGGGGGGGGGCTTTTGTTAACAGTTATGTAAAGGCCCCCTCAGTGCCCCCACACTCAGTATAATGGCACCACCAGTGCCCCTACATGTAGCTTTACTGCATTTAAAGGGAGTCTATCATTGGGATTTTTTAATTTTAGCTAAACCCATGTTGCCTCGAGGAAGGCTATTGTAGGCAAATCTTTTGTTTCTATTATGTTGCCAGCCTGTTTCTTCTTATGCAATTAGTGTTCACAGAGCACAGGGAGCATTCCCGCTGTGCTCCGAGTACCCCCGCATCATCATCCTGGACCTGCATATAATGATGACAATTACCAAAGTTTTCTTATTTATTTTGCCATTAGTATTTTTGCACATTTTATATCCAGTTTTGTAATCTTCTTGATTGTAGTTAAAGCCTCTTCCTCATCTTCTTTACTTCCTTCTTACATGAACAGGCGTACTGCGCCCAGTTGTGTAATAAGAAGCCCAAAATGGTCATAGCTCATGCGCTGTATGCTTGGCCGCATATATGCTCCTCAGTAGTACGCCCACCCCCCCATACTGTGTTATATGCTCCCTAGTACGCCCCACACACACACAAAGTATTATAAGCGCCTCAGTACACCCCCACACTGTATTATATGCTCCTCAGTATGCCCCCCCCACAGTATTATATGCGACTCAGTACGCTTCCTCAAACACAGTTATTATATGCTCTCCCCCATACAGTATTATATGCTCCTCCTTACGTCCCTCCACACACACAGTATTATATGCTCTCCCCCATACAGTATTATATGCTCCTCCTTACGTCCCTCCACACACACAGTATTATATGCTCTCCCCCATACAGTATTATATGCTCCTCCTTACGTCCCTCCACACACACAGTATTATATGCTTCTCAGTACTACCCCCCACACACACTCCCTGCCCCCCCCCACAGTATTATATGCTCTCAACCCCATTCAGTATTATTTGCTCCTCCTTACGTCCTTACACACACACAGTATTATATGCTCTCCCCCATACAGTATTATATGCTCCTCCTTACGTCCCTCCACACACACAGTATTATATGCTCTCCCCCATACAGTATTATATGCTCCTCCTTACATCCCTCCACACACACAGTATTATATGCTTTTCAGTACTACCCCCCACACACACTCCCTGCCCCCCCCCCCACAGTATTATATGCTCTCAACCCCATTCAGTATTATTTGCTCCTCCTTACGTCCTTACACACACACAGTATTATATGCTTCCCCCCCCCCCATACAGTATTATATGCTCCTCCTTACGTCCTTCCACACACACAGTATTATATGCTGTCGTTGTCTGATACTGATTTTCTTGCTGACAGACTCCCTTTACTGCCAAGACAAGAATAACTTCTGAAAAGTCCTGACCACTAGGGACTGCTCCACAATGGTCCTCTGGGTCCCATAGAGGTGAATGAGGGGAAGCAGTATAGAACATTTAGCTGTGCTTCATCTGTTACGTGGAGCTCTGCTGTGCCACACCCTTTAAAGTGAGCTCCACCCCTAAGCATATCCACCTGCTCCGCCCGTCCTGTTAGGGTACTTTGATACACATCTCACCTCTGTTCTTTAGGTCACTTCTATAGATTTGGAGAATAGCAGCTTTGAAGTGTTATGCCAAAGCACTTGGGGGGCCTTCAGATCCTGGAGTACTGTTTTTAATGTTCAGACTCCTACAATCTCCTAAATTCAGGAGTAATGACATCACCCATCCTACTTGAGTGGAAAAGAGCAGTGCTTCCAGGGAGCTGAAGGTCCTCCCCCAGTGCACCAACTTCCTAAATTGCATAAAACTTTAAAGAGGACCTTTCATCAGATCGGGCACATGCAGCTCTATATACTGCTGGAAAGCTGACAGTGCGCTGAATTCAGCGCACTGTCGACTTTCCCGATCTGTGCCCGGTGTAAAGCGCTATCGGTCCCGGTACCGTAGGGCTTTACAGTCAGAAGGGCATTTCTGACACTTAGCCAGGAACGTCCTTCTGCCTCGCGGCGCCTATCGCGCTGTACTGTGGAGCGGGGAGGAACTCCCCCTCCCCTCCTGATAATACTCGTCTATGGACGAGCTGTGTGAGCAGAGGGAGGGGGCGTTCCTCCCCGCTCACACTGTGCAGCGCGATAGGCGCCGCGAGGCAGAAGGATGTTCCTGGCTAAGTGTCAGAAACGCCCTTCTGACTGTAAAGCGCTACGGTACCGGGACCGATAGCGCTTTACACCGGCACAGATCGGGAAAGCCGACAGTGCGCTGAATTCAGCGCACTGTCAGCTTTCCAGCAGTATATAACACTGCATGTGCCCGATCTGATGAAAGGTCCTCTTTAAAGTTTGTTTTTCTTCAAATGTACAGAAGCAACAAACCTGACAGAGTTGTGATGTGTATGACTAATGTGGTGGAGGTAGGTAAATATGCCGGGGGTGGGGGGGCTTTAATCGTTATGGAGACTTTTCACAACAGCAATTCTGAAAATATTTTTTAGTATAATTGACTTGTTAACTTTGTTTTGCAAATTAATATAATTATGACAATTACCAAGTTTTGTTTTTTTTTTATTTTGCCATTATTAATTTTGCACATTTTATATCTAGTTTTTAATTTTTATTTTTATTTTTTCATTACTACCCAGGTTTCCTCCCATACTGTAAAAACATACTGATAGGGATCAATGTAGATTGTGAGCCCTATATGTGTCTGTTCACCACTCTCTATCATGCCAATACTTTTCTGTCACCAGCCTCTGACACAAGGAACAGCTGCATTACTCGGGCCCTGGCGGCTTTATGTGATGTCCCCATATCAACAGAGCACCAGCTACTCCGAGAAAAGGTATTTCACATTATTATCATAATCCTTGTTTTCTTTTATACCCTATGCTGCTTCTGCTTTCTTTTATCTCATGCATTGTCTCAGATCCTTCCTGCTGTTTTCTGCCTCTGTTATCTTTGTGCTGCCTCTGATCCTTCCTGCTGTTTTCTGCCTGTTATCTCATGTGCTGCCTCTGATCCTTCCTGCTGTTTTCTGCCTCATTTATCTCATGCACTGCCTCTGATCATTCCTGCTGTTTTCTGCCTCATTTATCTCATGTGGTGCCTCTGATCCTTCCTTCTGTTTTCTGCCTCATTTATCTCATGCACTGCCTCTGATCCTTCCTGCTGTTTTCTGCCTCATTTATCTCATGTGCTGCCTCTGATCCTTCCTGCTGTTTTCTGCCTCATTTATCTCATGTGCTGCCTCTGATCCTTCCTGCTGTTTTCTGCCTCATTTATCTCATGTGCTGCCTCTGATCCTTCCTGCTGTTTTCTGCCTGTTACCTCATGTGGTGCCTCTGATCCTTCCTTCTGTTTTCTGCCTCATTTATCTCATGCATGCCTCTGATCCTTCCTGCTGTTTTCTGCCTGTTATCTCATGTGCTGCCTCTGATCCTTCCTGCTGTTTTCTGCCTGTTACCTCATGCGCTGCCTCTGATACTTTCTGCTGTTTTCTGCCTGTTCTCTCATGTGGTGCCTCTGATCATTCCTTCTCTTTTCTGCCTCATTTATCTCATGTACTGCCTCTGATCCTTCCTGCTGTTTTCTGCCTGTTACCTCATGTGGTGACTGTTAGGTGGCAACTGCCCCTGGATATGTTGTCGTAGGCCAAATCAATAATCAATAAGTTCGAGCACTTGGGAAACAGACTCAGACACCAGTGTATCTCAAGCAAATGTTTAGTTTATTGCAGCATCCAGTGGATACATATAGGAAGTATGATATACTACAGTCACAGGGTACATGCCCTTACAGGGAGATCCGCTTCCGGGCCTAGTTTTACAACATGCAGACACAACAAGAACTGATAACAGTGTACATCTGCTTCTTTTCCCAGCTTCGATATCACTATGCACTAGACTGGCTGGCAGTGCTGACCTTGCTGACACTATGATCACAGCAAGCTACTATTCTACTATTTTTCAAGAATAAGAATTATTATTATTATTTTAATCCTCACAGTGCCTCCAGCTGTTTTCTGCCTCAGTTATCTCATGTGCTGCCTTTGACCCTTCTTGCTGTTTTCTGCCTCCTATCTCATGTGCTGCCTTTGATCCTTCTTGCTGTTTTCTGCCTCTGTTATCTCATGTGCTGCCTTTGACCCTTCTTGCTGTTTTCTGCCTCCTATCTCATGTGCTGCCTTTGATCCTTCTTGCTGTTTTCTGCCTCTGTTATCTCATGTGCTGCCTTTGATCCTTCTTGCTGTTTTCTGTCTCAGTTATCTCATGTGCTGCCTTTGATCCTTCTTGTTGTTTTCTGCCTCAGTTATCTCATGTGCTGCCTTTGATCCTTCTTGCTGTTTTCTGCCTCAGTTATCTCATGTGCTGCCTTTGATCCTTCTTGCTGTTTTCTGCCTCTGTTATCTCATGTGCTGCCTTTGATCCTTCTTGTTGTTTTCTGTCTCAGTTATCTCATGTGCTGCCTTTGATCCTTCTTATTGTTTTCTGCCTCTGTTATCTCATGTGCTGCCTTTGACCCTTCTTGCTGTTTTCTGCCTCCTATCTCATGTGCTGCCTTTGATCCTTCTTGCTGTTTTCTGCCTCTGTTATCTCATGTGCTGCCTTTGATCCTTCTTGCTGTTTTCTGCCTCCTATCTCATGTGCTGCCTTTGATCCTTCTTGTTGTTTTCTGCCTCTGTTACCTCATGCGCTGCCTCTGATCCTTCTTGCTGTTCTCTGCCTCAGTTATCTCATGTGCTGCCTTTGATCCTTTTTGCTGTTTTCTGCCTCAGTTATCTCATGTGCTGCCTTTGATCCTTCTTGCTGTTTTCTGTCTCAGTTATCTAATGTGCTGCCTTTGATCCTTCTTGTTGTTTTCTGCCTCTGTTATCTCATGTGCTGCCTTTGATCCTTCTTGTTGTTTTCTGCCTCTGTTATCTCATGTGCTGCCTTTGACCCTTCTTGCTGTTTTCTGCCTCCTATCTCATGTGCTGCCTTTGATCCTTCTTGCTGTTTTCTGCCTCCTATCTCATGTGCTGCCTTTGACCCTTCTTGCTGTTTTCTGCCTCAGTTATCTCATGTGCTGCCTCTGATCCTTCTTGCTGTTTTCTGCCTTCTATCTCATGTGCTGCCTTTGATCCTTCCTGTTGTTTTCTGCCTCAGTTATCTCATGTGCTGCCTTTGATCCTTCTTGCTGTTTTCTGCCTCTGTTATCTCATCTGCTGCCTTTGACCCTTCTTGCTGTTTTCTGCCTCCTATCTCATGTGCTGCCTTTGATCTTTCTTGCTGTTTTCTGCCTCAGTTATCTCATGCACTGCCTCTGATCCTTCTTGCTGTTTTCTGCCTCGTATCTCATGTGCTGCCTCTGATCCTTCTTGCTGTTTTCTGCCTCCTATCTCATGTGCTGCCTCTGATCCTTCTTGCTGTTTTCTGCCTCAGTTATCTCATGTGCTGCCTTTGATCCTTCTTGCTGTTTTCTGCCTGTTATCTCATGCACTGCCTCTGATCCTTCCTGCTGTTTTCTGCCTCAGTTATCTAATGTGCTGCCTTTGATCCTTGCTTCTGTCTTCTGCCTTTCGTAGCTCATATGCTGCCTCGGTGCCTCCTGCTGTTTTCTGCCTCTTTCATTCCAAATGTATGACATTTACTTTTCAGTCGCGTGGTTTCTTCTGTTTTCCTGCAGGTCTCACTTTATGTCGCAGGGCAGCTGCTTTCAGACCTAGGCACACCCCTCTCTTGTTTTCTCACCGGACTAGTGCACTCTCCCTGCGTGCTGAGCCAGTTCAAGGTAAATTTTACCTGCTGATATTTTGGATCTTGGACATAGGTCAGTTATGACTGTGTTGAGGATATTATTTTCGGTAGGTTTTATATGCATGTTGCCATGCCAGCTTGGAAATGTGCAAGCAACTGGTGAAGGACTCGTCTGTGTTGCAAGATATCTTCTCCTTCTTCAGTGGAGAGGTAAGGAGAGTATAAAAGCTTGGGGGGGAAGGATGAGTTCAAAGGCCCCAATCTGGCAACAGTCATCTAATGTGTATGGCCAGTTTAACCAGTTGTCCTATCTAGGTCCATCTGTGGGATGTCTCTCAAGTCCAAGTTGCTGAGCTGTCTATGTTACTCATCTCCCTTCTTGTCCTACGTCTACAGTTTCTCCCGGATGGGTAAGTCTCTCCTATGTGTAGTCATAATCTCTACACAATATAGCCCTGTATATCCATGTCATGGGGTTAGGTCATCCGGCTCGGGTACATCCTGACATATCCATGTCCCTGGCCTATAGAGCTTCTGGCTCAGGTGCATCATGGCCTATCTGTGCCCCTGGCCTATAGAGCTTCTGGCTCAGGTACACCCTGACATATCCATGTCCCTGGCCTGTAGAGCTTCTGGCTCAGGTGCATCCTGACATATGTGTCCCTGGCCTATAGAGCTTCTGGCTCTGGTGCATCCTGACATATCCATGTCCCTGGCCTATAGAGCTTCTGGCTCAGGTGCATCCTGACATATCTATGTCCCTGGCCTATAGAGCTTCTGGCTCAGGTGCATCCTGACATATCCGTGTCCCTGGCCTATAGAGCTTCTGGCTCAGGTGCATCATGGCCTATCTGTGTCCCTGGCCTGTAGAGCTTCTGGCTCAGGTGCATCCTGACATATCCGTGTCCCTGGCCTGTAGAGCTTCTGGCTCAGGTGCATCCTGACATATCCGTGTCCCTGGCCTATAGAGCTTCTGGCTCAGGTGCATCCTGACATATCCGTGTCCCTGGCCTATAGAGCTTCTGGCTCGGGTACATCCTGACATATCTGTGTCCCTGGCCTGTAGAGCTTCTGGCTCAGGTGCATCCTGACATATCTGTGTCCCTGGCCTATAGAGCTTCTGGCTCAGGTGCATCCTGACATATCTGTGTCCCTGGCCTATAGAGCTTCTGGCTCAGGTGCATCCTGACATATCCGTGTCCCTGGCCTATAGAGCTTCTGGCTCAGGTGCATCCTGACATATCTGTGTCCCTGGCCTATAGAGCTTCTTGCTCAGGTGCATCATGGCCTATCTGTGTCCCTGGCCTGTAGAGCTTCTGGCTCAGGTGCATCCTGACATATGTGTCCCTGGCCTATAGAGCTTCTGGCTCTGGTGCATCCTGACATATCCATGTCCCTGGCCTATAGAGCTTCTGGCTCAGGTGCATCCTGACATATCTATGTCCCTGGCCTATAGAGCTTCTGGCTCAGGTGCATCCTGACATATCCGTGTCCCTGGCCTATAGAGCTTCTGGCTCAGGTGCATCATGGCCTATCTGTGTCCCTGGCCTGTAGAGCTTCTGGCTCAGGTGCATCCTGACATATCCGTGTCCCTGGCCTGTAGAGCTTCTGGCTCAGGTGCATCCTGACATATCCGTGTCCCTGGCCTATAGAGCTTCTGGCTCAGGTGCATCCTGACATATCCGTGTCCCTGGCCTATAGAGCTTCTGGCTCGGGTACATCCTGACATATCTGTGTCCCTGGCCTGTAGAGCTTCTGGCTCAGGTGCATCCTGACATATCCGTGTCCCTGGCCTATAGAGCTTCTGGCTCAGGTGCATCCTGACATATCTGTGTCCCTGGCCTATAGAGCTTCTGGCTCAGGTGCATCATGGCCTATCTGTGTCCCTGGCCTATAGAGCTTCTGGCTCAGGTGCATCATGGCCTATCTGTGTCCCTGGCCTATAGAGCTTCTGGCTCAGGTGCATCCTGACATATCCGTGTCCCTGGCCTGTAGAGCTTCTGGCTCAGGTGCATCCTGACATATCCGTGTCCCTGGCCTGTAGAGCTTCTGGCTCAGGTGCATCCTGACATATCCGTGTCCCTGACCTGTAGAGCTTCTGGCTCAGGTGCATCATGGCCTATCCGTGTCCCTGGCCTGTAGAGCTTCTGGCTCAGGTGCATCCTGACATATCCGTGTCCCTGACCTGTAGAGCTTCTGGCTCAGGTGCATCATGGCCTATCCGTGTCCCTGGCCTGTAGATCTTCTGGCTCAGGTGCATCCTGACATATCCATGTCCCTGGCCTATAGAGCTTCTGGCTCAGGTGCATCATGGCCTATCTGTGTCCCTGGCCTATAGAGCTTCTGGCTCAGGTGCATCATGGCCTATCTGTGTCCCTGGCCTATAGAGCTTCTGGCTCAGGTGCATCCTGACATATCCGTGTCCCTGACCTGTAGAGCTTCTGGCTCAGGTGCATCATGGCCTATCCGTGTCCCTGGCCTGTAGAGCTTCTGGCTCAGGTGCATCATGACATATCCGTGTCCCTGACCTGTAGAGCTTCTGGCTCAGGTGCATCATGGCCTATCTGTGTCCCTGGCCTGTAGAGCTTCTGGCTCAGGTGCATCCTGACATATCCGTGTCCCTGGCTTATAGAGCTTCTGGCTCAGGTGCATCATGGCCTATCTGTGTCCCTGGCCTATAGAGCTTCTGGCTCAGGTGCATCCTGACATATCCGTGTCCCTGGCCTGTAGAGCTTCTGGCTCAGGTGCATCCTGACATATCCGTGTCCCTGGCCTATAGAGCTTCTGGCTCAGGTGCATCATGGCCTATCCATGTCCCTGGCCTATAGAGCTTCTGGCTCAGGTGCATCATGGCCTATCTGTGTCCCTGGCCTATAGAGCTTCTGGCTCAGGTGCATCATGGCCTATCTGTGTCCCTGGCCTATAGAGCTTCTGGCTCAGGTGCATCCTGACATATCCGTGTCCCTGGCCTGTAGAGCTTCTGGCTCAGGTGCATCCTGACATATCCATGTCCCTGGCCTATAGAGCTTCTGGCTCAGGTGCATCATGGCCTATCTGTGTCCCTGACCTGTAGAGCTTTTGGCTCAGGTGCATCATGGCCTATCCGTGTCCCTGGCCTGTAGAGCTTCTGGCTCAGGTGCATCCTGACATATCCGTGTCCCTGACCTGTAGAGCTTCTGGCTCAGGTGCATCATGGCCTATCCGTGTCCCTGACCTGTAGAGCTTCTGGCTCAGGTGCATCCTGACATATCCGTGTCCCTGGCCTATAGAGCTTCTGGCTCAGGTGCATCATGGCCTATCCGTGTCCCTGGCCTGTAGAGCTTCTGGCTCAGGTGCATCATGGCCTATCCGTGTCCCTGGCCTGTAGAGCTTCTGGCTCAGGTGCATCCTGACATATCCGTGTCCCTGGCCTGTAGAGCTTCTGGCTCAGGTGCATCCTGACATATCCATGTCCCTGGCCTATAGAGCTTCTGGCTCAGGTGCATCATGGCCTATCTGTGTCCCTGGCCTATAGAGCTTCTGGCTCAGGTGCATCCTGACATATCCGTGTCCCTGGCCTGTAGAGCTTCTGGCTCAGGTGCATCCTGACATATCCGTGTCCCTGGCCTATAGAGCTTCTGGCTCAGGTGCATCATGGCCTATCCATGTCCCTGGCCTATAGAGCTTCTGGCTCAGGTGCATCATGGCCTATCTGTGTCCCTGGCCTATAGAGCTTCTGGCTCAGGTGCATCCTGACATATCCGTGTCCCTGGCCTGTAGAGCTTCTGGCTCAGGTGCATCCTGACATATCCATGTCCCTGGCCTATAGAGCTTCTGGCTCAGGTGCATCATGGCCTATCTGTGTCCCTGACCTGTAGAGCTTTTGGCTCAGGTGCATCATGGCCTATCCGTATCCCTGGCCTGTAGAGCTTCTGGCTCAGGTGCATCCTGACATATCCGTGTCCCTGACCTGTAGAGCTTCTGGCTCAGGTGCATCATGGCCTATCCGTGTCCCTGACCTGTAGAGCTTCTGGCTCAGGTGCATCCTGACATATCCGTGTCCCTGGCCTATAGAGCTTCTGGCTCAGGTGCATCATGGCCTATCCGTGTCCCTGGCCTGTAGAGCTTCTGGCTCAGGTGCATCATGGCCTATCCGTGTCCCTGGCCTGTAGAGCTTCTGGCTCAGGTGCATCCTGACATATCTATGTCCCTGGCCTATAGAGCTTCTGGCTCAAGTGCATCCTGACATATCCGTGTCCCTGACCTGTAGAGCTTCTGGCTCAGGTGCATCATGGCCTATCCGTGTCCCTGACCTGTAGAGTTTCTGGCTCAGGTGCATCATGGCCTATCTGTGTCCCTGGCCTATAGAGCTTCTGGCTCTGGTGCATCCTGACATATCCGTGTCCCTGGCCTGTAGAGCTTCTGGCTCAGGTGCATCCTGACATATCCATGTCCCTGGCCTATAGAGCTTCTGGCTCAGGTGCATCATGGCCTATCTGTGTCCCTGACCTGTAGAGCTTTTGGCTCAGGTGCATCATGGCCTATCCGTGTCCCTGGCCTGTAGAGCTTCTGGCTCAGGTGCATCCTGACATATCCGTGTCCCTGACCTGTAGAGCTTCTGGCTCAGGTGCATCATGGCCTATCCGTGTCCCTGACCTGTAGAGCTTCTGGCTCAGGTGCATCCTGACATATCCGTGTCCCTGGCCTATAGAGCTTCTGGCTCAGGTGCATCATGGCCTATCCGTGTCCCTGGCCTGTAGAGCTTCTGGCTCAGGTGCATCATGGCCTATCCGTGTCCCTGGCCTGTAGAGCTTCTGGCTCAGGTGCATCCTGACATATCTATGTCCCTGGCCTATAGAGCTTCTGGCTCAGGTGCATCATGGCCTATCCGTGTCCCTGGCCTGTAGAGCTTCTGGCTCAGGTGCATCATGGCCTATCCGTGTCCCTGACCTGTAGAGTTTCTGGCTCAGGTGCATCATGGCCTATCTGTGTCCCTGGCCTATAGAGCTTCTGGCTCAGGTGCATCATGGCCTATCTGTGTCCCTGGCCTGTAGAGCTTCTGGCTCAGGTGCATCATGGCCTATCCATGTCCCTGGCCTATAGAGCTTCTGGCTCAGGTGCATCATGGCCTATCTGTGTCCCTGGCCTATAGAGCTTCTGGCTCAGGTGCATCATGGCCTATCCGTGTCCCTGGCCTATAGAGCTTCTGGCTCAGGTGCATCATGGCCTATCCGTGTCCCTGGCCTATAGAGCTTCTGGCTCAGGTGCATCCTGACATATCCGTGTCCCTGGCCTGTAGAGCTTCTGGCTCAGGTGCATCCTGACATATCCATGTCCCTGGCCTATAGAGCTTCTGGCTCAGGTGCATCATGGCCTATCTGTGTCCCTGACCTGTAGAGCTTTTGGCTCAGGTGCATCATGGCATATCCGTGTCCCTGGCCTGTAGAGCTTCTGGCTCAGGTGCATCCTGACATATCCGTGTCCCTGACCTGTAGAGCTTCTGGCTCAGGTGCATCATGGCCTATCCGTGTCCCTGACCTGTAGAGCTTCTGGCTCAGGTGCATCCTGACATATCCGTGTCCCTGGCCTATAGAGCTTCTGGCTCAGGTGCATCATGGCCTATCCGTGTCCCTGGCCTGTAGAGCTTCTGGCTCAGGTGCATCATGGCCTATCCGTGTCCCTGGCCTGTAGAGCTTCTGGCTCAGGTGCATCCTGACATATCTATGTCCCTGGCCTATAGAGCTTCTGGCTCAGGTGCATCCTGACATATCCGTGTCCCTGACCTGTAGAGCTTCTGGCTCAGGTGCATCATGGCCTATCCGTGTCCCTGACCTGTAGAGTTTCTGGCTCAGGTGCATCATGGCCTATCTGTGTCCCTGGCCTATAGAGCTTCTGGCTCAGGTGCATCATGGCCTATCTGTGTCCCTGACCTGTAGAGCTTCTGGCTCAGGTGCATCCTGACATATCCGTGTCCCTGGCCTATAGAGCTTCTGGCTCAGGTGCATCATGGCCTATCTGTGTCCCTGGCCTATAGAGCTTCTGGCTCAGGTGCATCCTGACATATCCGTGTCCCTGGCCTGTAGAGCTTCTGGCTCAGGTGCATCATGGCCTATCTGTGTCCCTGGCCTGTAGAGCTTCTGGCTCAGGTGCATCATGGCCTATCCGTGTCCCTGGCCTGTAGAGCTTCTGGCTCAGGTGCATCATGGCCTATCTGTGTCCCTGACCTGTAGAGCTTCTGGCTCAGGTGCATCATGGCCTATCTGTGTCCCTGACCTGTAGAGCTTCTGGCTCAGGTGCATCATGGCCTATCCGTGTCCCTGGCCTGTAGATCTTCTGGCTCAGGTGCATCCTGACATATCTGTGTCCCTGGCCTATAGAGCTTCTGGCTCAGGTGCATCCTGACATATCCTTGTCCCTGGCCTATACAGCTTCTGGCTCAGGTGCATCATGGCCTATCTGTGTCCCTGGCCTATAGAGCTTCTGGCTCAGGTGCATCATGGCCTATCTGTGTCCCTGGCCTATAGAGCTTCTGGCTCAGGTGCATCCTGACATATCCGTGTCCCTGGCCTATAGAGCTTCTGGCTCAGGTGCATCCTGACATATCCGTGTCCCTGGCCTATACAGCTTCTGGCTCAGGTGCATCCTGACATATCTGTGTCCCTGGCCTATAGAGCTTCTGGCTCAGGTGCATCCTGACATATCCTTGTCCCTGGCCTATACAGCTTCTGGCTCAGGTGCATCCTGACATATCCGTGTCCCTGGCCTGTAGAGCTTCTGGCTCAGGTGCATCCTGACATATCCGTGTCCCTGGCCTGTAGAGCTTCTGGTTCAGGTGCATCCTGACATATCCGTGTCCCTGGCCTATACAGCTTCTGGTTCAGGTGCATCCTGACATATCCGTGTCCCTGGCCTATACAGCTTCTGGCTCAGGTGCATCCTGACATATCCGTGTCCCTGGCCTATACAGCTTCTGGTTCAGGTGCATCCTGACATATCTGTGTCCCTGGCCTATAGAGCTTCTGGCTCAGGTGCATCCTGACATATCCGTGTCCCTGGCCTATACAGCTTCTGGCTCAGGTGCATCCTGACATATCCGTGTCCCTGGCCTATACAGCTTCTGGTTCAGGTGCATCCTGACATATCCGTGTCCCTGGCCTATACAGCTTCTGGCTCAGGTGCATCCTGACATATCCGTGTCCCTGGCCTATACAGCTTCTGGTTCAGGTGCATCCTGACATATCCGTGTCCCTGGCCTGTAGAGCTTCTGGTTCAGGTGCATCCTGACATATCCGTGTCCCTGGCCTATACAGCTTCTGGCTCAGGTGCATCCTGACATATCCGTGTCCCTGGCCTATACAGCTTCTGGTTCAGGTGCATCCTGACATATGTGTCCCTGGCCTATAGAGCTTCTGGCTCAGGTGCATCCTGACATATCCGTGTCCCTGGCCTATACAGCTTCTGGTTCAGGTGCATCCTGACATATGTGTCCCTGGCCTATAGAGCTTCTGGCTCAGGTGCATCCTGACATATCCGTGTCCCTGGCCTGTAGAGCTTCTGGCTCAGGTGCATCATGGCATATCCGTGTCCCTGGCCTATACAGCTTCTGGTTCAGGTGCATCCTGACATATGTGTCCCTGGCCTATAGAGCTTCTGGCTCAGGTGCATCCTGACATATCCGTGTCCCTGGCCTGTAGAGCTTCTGGCTCAGGTGCATCATGGCATATCCGTGTCCCTGGCCTATACAGCTTCTGGTTCAGGTGCATCCTGACATATGTGTCCCTAGCCTATAGAGCTTCTGGCTCAGGTGCATCCTGACATATCCGTGTCCCTGGCCTGTAGAGCTTCTGGCTCAGGTGCATCATGGCCTATCCTATCTGTGTTTTACATATACAAAGAGAAATCCAACACTCATACTTCTACTCATAATATGTGAATAAACAGCCATTTTTATTAGTCCAGAAAAGATGATGTTTTGGTTGTAGAGAGACTTCCATTAGATGTCTGTGTGTGTGTGTCTGTGTCTGTGTGTGTGTGTGTCTGTGTGTGTGTGTGTCTGTGTGTGTGTGTGTCTGTGTGTGTGTGTCTGTGTGTGTTCTAGCAGGAAGACCCGACTTTGCAAAGGTATATTTCATTTTTGTTTGCATGTGTATCTCAGTATGGATAACATTAAATAAGCTGCCATAAGTTGTTACCTGGAGTAAGGCTCTGCTACGTATCTACATATGTACAAAAACAAAAGCATGGCACTATGGAAGGTAGACTATAGGAAAATGCTCATCAAGTGAAAACGCCCATGATCGTGCCCTCCTTGAGAACGTGTTGCTATCTCCAAAACTATGAATGCACAAAAAAACTGGAAACCAGCTTTTGAGATAAGCATACCACTGAAAATGTACAAAAATATAAAATACATTTTTATTACATTAATGTTAATAAACAGACAAACAAATACAGGAAAACCACAAAAAAAACCACAGTATCCCGATGGGCCGGGACTGGCATGAAGAGTATATGGAGTGTACAGAAACTATTTCACAAATGGAAAAGCAGAGGATACAAAATAAACCCAGGGGCCCCTGACGAAGGCTAGCGCCGAAACGCGCGTCGGGTGGCCGGGTTGGCGCCTTCCCCTCATGTCTCTCCTACACTCTCATACACCATGGCTGAGTAACTTTGGATGTGCAACTTTTTCCAGTGCTTATATTGCCAATACAAACTATGGGAGTCTATCCATTTAATCTCCCTGGTGTGTTGCAGCAATTTAATATATAGGATATAATTCTTAGGTGTATACAGCCACATTACTATATAGGATATAATTCTTAGGTGTATATAGCCACATTACTATACGGGATATAATTCTTAGGTGTATATATAGCCACATTACTATACGGGATATAATTCTTAGGTGTATATAGCCACATTACTATATGGGATATAATTGTTAGGTGTATATAGCCACATTACTATACAGGATATAATTCTTAGGTGTATATAGCTACATTACTATATAGGATATAATTCTTAGGTGTATATAGCCACATTACTATATGGGATATAATTCTTAGGTGTATATAGCCACATTACTATATGGGATATAATTCTTAGGTGTATATAGCCACATTACTATACGGGATATAATTCTTAGGTGTATATAGCCACATTACTATACGGGATATAATTCTTAGGTGTATATAGCCACATTACTATACGGGATATAATTCTTAGGTGTATATAGCCACATTACTATACAGGATATAATTCTTAGGTGTATATAGCCACATTACTATATAGGATATAATTCTTAGGTGTATATAGCCACATTACTATATGGGATATAATTCTTAGGTGTATATAGCCACATTACTATACGGGATATAATTCTTAGGTGTATATAGCCACATTACTATACGGGATATAATTCTTAGGTGTATATAGCCACATTACTATACGGGATATAATTCTTAGGTGTATATAGCCACATTACTATACGGGATATAATTCTTAGGTGTATATAGCTACATTACTATATGGGATATAATTCTTAGGTGTATATAGCCACATTACTATACGGGATATAATTCTTAGGTGTATATAGCCACATTACTATATAGGATATAATTCTTAGGTGTATATAGCCACATTACTATATGGGATATAATTCTTAGGTGTATATAGCCACATTACTATATGGGATATAATACTTAGGTGTATATAGCTACATTACTATATGGGATATAATTCTTAGGTGTATATAGCCACATTACTATATGGGATATAATTCTTAGGTGTATATAGCCACATTACTATACGGGATATAATTCTTAGGTGTATATAGCTACATTACTATATGGGATATAATACTTAGGTGTATATAGCTACATTACTATATGGGATATAATTCTTAGGTGTATATAGCCACATTACTATACGGGATATAATTCTTAGGTGTATATAGCCACATTACTATATGGGATATAATTCTTAGGTGTATATATAGCCACATTACTATACGGGATATAATTCTTAGGTGTATATAGCTACATTACTATACGGGATATAATTCTTAGGTGTATATAGCTACATTACTATACGGGATATAATTCTTAGGTGTATATAGCCACATTACTATATGGGATATAATTCTTAGGTGTATATAGCCACATTACTATATGGGATATAATTCTTAGGTGTATATAGCCACATTACTATATGGGATATAATTCTTAGGTGTATATAGCTACATTACTATACGGGATATAATTCTTAGGTGTATATAGCTACATTACTATACGGGATATAATTGTTAGGTGTATATAGCTACATTACTATATGGGATATAATTCTTAGGTGTATATAGCCACATTACTATATGGGATATAATTCTTAGGTGTATATAGCTACATTACTATATAGGATATAATTCTTAGGTGTATATAGCCACATTACTAAATAGGATATAATTCTTAGGTGTATACAGCCACATTACTATATAGGATATAATTCTTAGGTGTATATAGCCACATTACTATACGGGATATAATTCTTAGGTGTATATAGCCACATTACTATACGGGATATAATTCTTAGGTGTATATAGCCACATTACTATGCGGGATATAATTCTTAGGTGTATATAGCCACATTACTATGCGGGATATAATTCTTAGGTGTATATATAGCCACATTACTATATGGGATATAATTCTTAGGTGTATATAGCTACATTACTATACGGGATATAATTCTTAGGTGTATATATAGCCACATTACTATACGGGATATAATTCTTAGGTGTATATAGCCACATTACTATGCGGGATATAATTCTTAGGTGTATATAGCCACATTACTATGCGGGATATAATTCTTAGGTGTATATAGCCACATTACTATATGGGATATAATTCTTAGGTGTATATATAGCCACATTACTATACGGGATATAATTCTTAGGTGTATATAGCCACATTACTATGCGGGATATAATTCTTAGGTGTATATAGCCACATTACTATACGGGATATAATTCTTAGGTGTATATATAGCCACATTACTATATAGGATATAATTCTTAGGTGTATATAGCTACATTACTATACGGGATATAATTCTTAGGTGTATATAGCTACATTACTATACGGGATATAATTCTTAGGTGTATATAGCTACATTACTATACGGGATATAATTCTTAGGTGTATATAGCCACATTACTATATGGGATATAATTCTTAGGTGTATATAGCCACATTACTATACGGGATATAATACTTAGGTGTATATAGCCACATTACTATACGGGATATAATTCTTAGGTGTATATATAGCTACATTACTATACGGGATATAATTCTTAGGTGTATACAGCCACATTACTATATAGGATATAATTCTTAGGTGTATATAGCCACATTACTATATAGGATATAATTCTTAGGTGTATATAGCCACATTACTATACGGGATATAATTCTTAGGTGTATACAGCCACATTACTATACGGGATATAATTCTTAGGTGTATATAGCCACATTACTATACGGGATATAATTCTTAGGTGTATATAGCCACATTACTATATGGGATATAATTCTTAGGTGTATATATAGCCACATTACTATACGGGATATAATTCTTAGGTGTATATAGCTACATTACTATAAAGGATATAATTCTTAGGTGTATATAGCTACATTACTATACAGGATATAATTCTTAGGTGTATATAGCCACATTACTATACGGGATATAATTCTTAGGTGTATATAGCTACATTACTATAAAGGATATAATTCTTAGGTGTATATAGCTACATTACTATACAGGATATAATTCTTAGGTGTATATAGCCACATTACTATACGGGATATAATTCTTAGGTGTATATAGCCACATTACTATACGGGATATAATTCTTAGGTGTATATAGCTACATTACTATATAGGATATAATTCTTAGGTGTATATAGCCACATTACTATACGGGATATAATTCTTAGGTGTATATAGCCACATTACTATATGGGATATAATTCTTAGGTGTATATATAGCCACATTACTATACGGGATATAATTCTTAGGTGTATATAGCTACATTACTATATGGGATATAATTCTTAGGTGTATATAGCTACATTACTATATGGGATATAATTCTTAGGTGTATATAGCCACATTACTATACGGGATATAATTCTTAGGTGTATATAGCCACATTACTATATGGGATATAATTCTTAGGTGTATATATAGCCACATTACTATACGGGATATAATTCTTAGGTGTATATAGCCACATTACTATATGGGATATAATTCTTAGGTGTATATAGCCACATTACTATATGGGATATAATTCTTAGGTGTATATAGCTACATTACTATACGGGATATAATTCTTAGGTGTATATAGCCACATTACTATACGGGATATAATTCTTAGGTGTATATAGCCACATTACTATATGGGATATAATTCTTAGGTGTATATAGCCACATTACTATATGGGATATAATTCTTAGGTGTATATAGCCACATTACTATACGGGATATAATTCTTAGGTGTATATATAGCCACATTACTATATAGGATATAATTCTTAGGTGTATATATAGCCACATTACTATACGGGATATAATTCTTAGGTGTATATAGCTACATTACTATACAGGATATAATTCTTAGGTGTATATAGCCACATTACTATAAAGGATATAATTCTTAGGTGTATATAGCTACATTACTATACAGGATATAATTCTTAGGTGTATATAGCCACATTACTATACGGGATATAATTCTTAGGTGTATATAGCTACATTACTATATAGGATATAATTCTTAGGTGTATATAGCCACATTACTATACGGGATATAATTCTTAGGTGTATATAGCCACATTACTATATGGGATATAATTCTTAGGTGTATATAGCCACATTACTATACGGGATATAATACTTAGGTGTATATAGCCACATTACTATACGGGATATAATTCTTAGGTGTATATATAGCTACATTACTATACGGGATATAATTCTTAGGTGTATACAGCCACATTACTATATAGGATATAATTCTTAGGTGTATATAGCCACATTACTATATAGGATATAATTCTTAGGTGTATATAGCCACATTACTATACGGGATATAATTCTTAGGTGTATACAGCCACATTACTATACGGGATATAATTCTTAGGTGTATATAGCCACATTACTATACGGGATATAATTCTTAGGTGTATATAGCCACATTACTATATGGGATATAATTCTTAGGTGTATATATAGCCACATTACTATACGGGATATAATTCTTAGGTGTATATAGCTACATTACTATAAAGGATATAATTCTTAGGTGTATATAGCTACATTACTATACAGGATATAATTCTTAGGTGTATATAGCCACATTACTATACGGGATATAATTCTTAGGTGTATATAGCTACATTACTATAAAGGATATAATTCTTAGGTGTATATAGCTACATTACTATACAGGATATAATTCTTAGGTGTATATAGCCACATTACTATACGGGATATAATTCTTAGGTGTATATAGCCACATTACTATACGGGATATAATTCTTAGGTGTATATAGCTACATTACTATATAGGATATAATTCTTAGGTGTATATAGCCACATTACTATACGGGATATAATTCTTAGGTGTATATAGCCACATTACTATATGGGATATAATTCTTAGGTGTATATATAGCCACATTACTATACGGGATATAATTCTTAGGTGTATATAGCTACATTACTATATGGGATATAATTCTTAGGTGTATATAGCTACATTACTATATGGGATATAATTCTTAGGTGTATATAGCCACATTACTATACGGGATATAATTCTTAGGTGTATATAGCCACATTACTATATGGGATATAATTCTTAGGTGTATATATAGCCACATTACTATACGGGATATAATTCTTAGGTGTATATAGCCACATTACTATATGGGATATAATTCTTAGGTGTATATAGCCACATTACTATATGGGATATAATTCTTAGGTGTATATAGCTACATTACTATACGGGATATAATTCTTAGGTGTATATAGCCACATTACTATACGGGATATAATTCTTAGGTGTATATAGCCACATTACTATATGGGATATAATTCTTAGGTGTATATAGCCACATTACTATATGGGATATAATTCTTAGGTGTATATAGCCACATTACTATACGGGATATAATTCTTAGGTGTATATATAGCCACATTACTATATAGGATATAATTCTTAGGTGTATATATAGCCACATTACTATACGGGATATAATTCTTAGGTGTATATAGCTACATTACTATACAGGATATAATTCTTAGGTGTATATAGCCACATTACTATAAAGGATATAATTCTTAGGTGTATATAGCTACATTACTATACAGGATATAATTCTTAGGTGTATATAGCCACATTACTATACGGGATATAATTCTTAGGTGTATATAGCTACATTACTATATAGGATATAATTCTTAGGTGTATATAGCCACATTACTATACGGGATATAATTCTTAGGTGTATATAGCCACATTACTATATGGGATATAATTCTTAGGTGTATATAGCTACATTACTATATGGGATATAATTCTTAGGTGTATATAGCTACATTACTATATGGGATATAATTCTTAGGTGTATATAGCCACATTACTATACGGGATATAATTCTTAGGTGTATATAGCCACATTACTATATGGGATATAATTCTTAGGTGTATATAGCTACATTACTATACGGGATATAATTCTTAGGGCTAGTTCACACGTGGGCAAAGGGGAGGTTTTTGACAGCGGAATTCGCTTCAAAAACCTCTCCTTTAACATGGTGGTCTATGTAGACCACTAGCTTTTTTTTTCCTCCTAGCGTTTTCCGCCTGAAGAAGCGACATGACCTTTCTTCAGGCGGAAAACGCCTGAAGAATTGCATAGAAGTGAATGGGAGGCGAAAACCGCGCGGTAAAAAACCGCGCGGTTTTTTGCACACAAAACCGCGCGGTTTTTTGCAAAAAAACGCGCGGTTTTCGCCTGCAGTTTCTATAGCACATATAGGAAAAAAAAACCCTAGCGAAAACCGCTAGCGAAAACCGCGTCAAAAACCTCGTCAAAAACCGCGTGGAATGCAAAAAACAGCGTCAAAAAAACTCCTCGAGGTTTTTTACCTCGCACAAATAAGCTAGGCGGTTTTCACGTGTGAACTGACCCTTAGGTGTATATAGCCACATTACTATACGGGATATAATTCTTAGGTGTATATAGCCACATTACTATATAGGATATAATTCTTAGGTGTATATAGCTACATTACTATACAGGATATAATTCTTAGGTGTATATAGCCACATTACTATACGGGATATAATTCTTAGGTGTATATAGCTACATTACTATACGGGATATAATTCTTAGGTGTATATAGCCACATTACTATACGGGATATAATTCTTAGGTGTATATAGCTACATTACTATACGGGATATAATTCTTAGGTGTATATAGCCACATTACTATATGGGATATAATTCTTAGGTGTATATAGCTACATTACTATACGGGATATAATTCTTAGGTGTATATAGCTACATTACTATACGGGATATAATTGTTAGGTGTATATAGCCACATTACTATATGGGATATAATTCTTAGGTGTATATAGCCACATTACTATATGGGATATAATTCTTAGGTGTATATAGCTACATTACTATATAGGATATAATTCTTAGGTGTATATAGCCACATTACTATATAGGATATAATTCTTAGGTGTATATAGCCACATTACTATATGGGATATAATTCTTAGGTGTATACAGCCACATTACTATATAGGATATAATTCTTAGGTGTATATAGCCACATTACTATACGGGATATAATTCTTAGGTGTATATAGCCACATTACTATGCGGGATATAATTCTTAGGTGTATATAGCCACATTACTATACGGGATATAATTCTTAGGTGTATATATAGCCACATTACTATACGGGATATAATTCTTAGGTGTATATATAGCCACATTACTATATGGGATATAATTCTTAGGTGTATATAGCTACATTACTATACAGGATATAATTCTTAGGTGTATGCAGCCACATTACTATATAGGATATAATTCTTAGGTGTATATAGACACATTACTATAAAGGATATAATTCTTAGGTGTATATAGCCACATTACTATACGGGATATAATTCTTAGGTGTATACAGCCACATTACTATATAGGATATAATTCTTAGGTGTATACAGCCACATTACTATATGGGATATAATTCTTAGGTGTATATAGCCACATTACTATACGGGATATAATTCTTAGGTGTATATAGCCACATTACTATATGGGATATAATACTTAGGTGTATATAGCTACATTACTATACAGGATATAATTCTTAGGTGTATATAGCCACATTACTATACGGGATATAATTCTTAGGTGTATATAGCCACATTACTATATGGGATATAATTCTTAGGTGTATATAGCCACATTACTATACGGGATATAATTCTTAGGTGTATATATAGCCACATTACTATATGGGATATAATTCTTAGGTGTATATAGCCACATTACTATATGGGATATAATTCTTAGGTGTATATATAGCCACATTACTATATGGGATATAATTCTTAGGTGTATATAGCCACATTACTATACGGGATATAATTCTTAGGTGTATATAGCCACATTACTATATGGGATATAATTCTTAGGTGTATATAGCCACATTACTATACGGGATATAATTCTTAGGTGTATATAGCTACATTACTATATGGGATATAATTCTTAGGTGTATATAGCCACATTACTATATGGGATATAATTCTTAGGTGTATATAGCCACATTACTATGCGGGATATAATTCTTAGGTGTATATAGCTACATTACTATACGGGATATAATTCTTAGGTGTATATATAGCCACATTACTATACGGGATATAATTCTTAGGTGTATATATAGCCACATTACTATATAGGATATAATTCTTAGGTGTATATATAGCCACATTACTATACGGGATATAATTCTTAGGTGTATATAGCCACATTACTATACGGGATATAATTCTTAGGTGTATATAGCCACATTACTATACGGGATATAATTCTTAGGTGTATATAGCCACATTACTATACGGGATATAATTCTTAGGTGTATATAGCTACATTACTATATGGGATATAATTCTTAGGTGTATATAGCTACATTACTATACGGGATATAATTCTTAGGTGTATATAGCCACATTACTATATGGGATATAATTCTTAGGTGTATATAGCCACATTACTATACGGGATATAATTCTTAGGTGTATATAGCTACATTACTATACGGGATATAATTCTTAGGTGTATATATAGCCACATTACTATATAGGATATAATTCTTAGGTGTATATAGCTACATTACTATACGGGATATAATTCTTAGGTGTATATAGCTACATTACTATATAGGATATAATTCTTAGGTGTATATAGCTACATTACTATATGGGATATAATTCTTAGGTGTATATAGCCACATTACTATACGGGATATAATTCTTAGGTGTATATAGCCACATTACTATACGGGATATAATTCTTAGGTGTATATAGCTACATTACTATACGGGATATAATTCTTAGGTGTATATATAGCCACATTACTATATAGGATATAATTCTTAGGTGTATATAGCTACATTACTATACGGGATATAATTCTTAGGTGTATATAGCTACATTACTATATAGGATATAATTCTTAGGTGTATATAGCTACATTACTATATGGGATATAATTCTTAGGTGTATATAGCCACATTACTATACGGGATATAATTCTTAGGTGTATATAGCCACATTACTATATGGGATATAATTCTTAGGTGTATATAGCCACATTACTATACGGGATATAATTCTTAGGTGTATATAGCCACATTACTATATGGGATATAATTCTTAGGTGTATATAGCTACATTACTATACGGGATATAATTCTTAGGTGTATATAGCCACATTACTATATGGGATATAATTCTTAGGTGTATATAGCCACATTACTATATAGGATATAATTCTTAGGTGTATATATAGCCACATTACTATACGGGATATAATTCTTAGGTGTATATAGCTACATTACTATACGGGATATAATTCTTAGGTGTATATAGCTACATTACTATACGGGATATAATTCTTAGGTGTATACAGCCACATTACTATACGGGATATAATTCTTAGGTGTATATAGCCACATTACTATACGGGATATAATTCTTAGGTGTATATAGCCACATTACTATATGGGATATAATTCTTAGGTGTATACAGCCACATTACTATATAGGATATAATTCTTAGGTGTATATATAGCCACATTACTATATAGGATATAATTCTTAGGTGTATATAGCCACATTACTATATAGGATATAATTCGTAGGTGTATATAGCTACATTACTATATGGGATATAATTCTTAGGTGTATATAGCCACATTACTATACGGGATATAATTCTTAGGTGTATATAGCTACATTACTATACGGGATATAATTCTTAGGTGTATATAGCTACATTACTATACGGGATATAATTCTTAGGTGTATATAGCCACATTACTATACGGGATATAATTCTTAGGTGTATATAGCCACATTACTATACGGGATATAATTCTTAGGTGTATATAGCCACATTACTATACGGGATATAATTCTTAGGTGTATATAGCCACATTACTATACGGGATATAATTCTTAGGTGTATATAGCCACATTACTATATGGGATATAATTCTTAGGTGTATATAGCCACATTACTATATGGGATATAATTCTTAGGTGTATATAGCTACATTACTATACGGGATATAATTCTTAGGTGTATATAGCCACATTACTATATGGGATATAATTCTTAGGTGTATATAGCCACATTACTATATAGGATATAATTCTTAGGTGTATATATAGCCACATTACTATACGGGATATAATTCTTAGGTGTATATAGCTACATTACTATACGGGATATAATTCTTAGGTGTATACAGCCACATTACTATACGGGATATAATTCTTAGGTGTATATAGCCACATTACTATACGGGATATAATTCTTAGGTGTATATAGCCACATTACTATACGGGATATAATTCTTAGGTGTATATAGCCACATTACTATATGGGATATAATTCTTAGGTGTATACAGCCACATTACTATATAGGATATAATTCTTAGGTGTATATATAGCCACATTACTATATAGGATATAATTCTTAGGTGTATATAGCCACATTACTATATAGGATATAATTCGTAGGTGTATATAGCTACATTACTATACGGGATATAATTCTTAGGTGTATATAGCCACATTACTATATGGGATATAATTCTTAGGTGTATATAGCCACATTACTATATAGGATATAATTCTTAGGTGTATATAGCTACATTACTATACGGGATATAATTCTTAGGTGTATATAGCCACATTACTATACGGGATATAATTCTTAGGTGTATATAGCCACATTACTATACGGGATATAATTCTTAGGTGTATATAGCCACATTACTATATAGGATATAATTCTTAGGTGTATATAGCTACATTACTATACGGGATATAATTCTTAGGTGTATATAGCCACATTACTATACGGGATATAATTCTTAGGTGTATATAGCCACATTACTATATAGGATATAATTCTTAGGTGTATATAGCTACATTACTATATGGGATATAATTCTTAGGTGTATATAGCCACATTACTATATAGGATATAATTCTTAGGTGTATATAGCTACATTACTATACGGGATATAATTCTTAGGTGTATATATAGCCACATTACTATATGGGATATAATTCTTAGGTGTATATAGCTACATTACTATACGGGATATAATTCTTAGGTGTATATAGCTACATTACTATACGGGATATAATTCTTAGGTGTATATATAGCCACATTACTATATGGGATATAATTCTTAGGTGTATATAGCCACATTACTATACGGGATATAATTCTTAGGTGTATATAGCCACATTACTATACGGGATATAATTCTTAGGTGTATATAGCCACATTACTATACGGGATATAATTCTTAGGTGTATATAGCCACATTACTATACGGGATATAATTCTTAGGTGTATATAGCTACATTACTATACGGGATATAATTCTTAGGTGTATATAGCCACATTACTATACGGGATATAATTCTTAGGTGTATATAGCTACATTACTATATGGGATATAATTCTTAGGTGTATATAGCTACATTACTATACGGGATATAATTCTTAGGTGTATATAGCCACATTACTATACGGGATATAATTCTTAGGTGTATATAGCCACATTACTATATGGGATATAATTCTTAGGTGTATATAGCTACATTACTATATGGGATATAATTCTTAGGTGTATATAGCCACATTACTATACGGGATATAATTCTTAGGTGTATATATAGCCACATTACTATACGGGATATAATTCTTAGGTGTATATAGCTACATTACTATATGGGATATAATTCTTAGGTGTATATAGCCACATTACTATATAGGATATAATTCTTAGGTGTATATAGCCACATTACTATATGGGATATAATTCTTAGGTGTATATATCCACATTACTATATGGGATATAATTCTTAGGTGTATATAGCCACATTACTATATGGGATATAATTCTTAGGTGTATATAGCCACATTACTATATGGGATATAATTCTTAGGTGTATATAGCCACATTACTATATGGGATATAATTCTTAGGTGTATATAGCCACATTACTATATGGGATATAATTCTTAGGTGTATATAGCCACATTACTATATGGGATATAATTCTTAGGTGTATATAGCCACATTACTATATGGGATATAATTCTTAGGTGTATATAGCTACATTACTATACGGGATATAATTCTTAGGTGTATATAGCTACATTACTATACGGGATATAATTCTTAGGTGTATATAGCTACATTACAAATCAAATCAAATCAAAAAATGCTTTATTGGCACGTCCGAATAGGTATTTGGCAGTGCCAAAGCTAGTAAAGTGGGTGGGTGGGGGGGGGAGTTGGGTTGGGTGGGTGGTGGGTATGGGGGGGGGGTTCGGTTATAACAGTCCATGGAGTCTCATCTTCCTCTTCGTTGGTGACTGCTATATGGGGAGGTGGGGGTGGGTGGGGGTGGGGGTGGGTTTGGGCGGGTGTTTTGGGATAAATATAACAGTCCATGGAGTCTCATCTTCCTCTTGTTTGGTGACAGCTGGACACGTATTGGGCAGCGATCTCCACAGTGGCCTCTTCTTCTCCCAGTAGGATGTAGAGTTCCCTCTTCTCCCAGTCTGGGATGTGGGCAGAGAGTCTTTGGTAGTAGACGGCCCTCACAGCTGAGTATTTGGTGCAGTGTAGCAGGAAGTGGGTCTCGTCTTCTAGGGCCCCCTGGTCACAGTGCTGGCACAGTCTGTTCTCCCGTGGCTTGTACGTCTGCCTGTATCGCCCCGTCTCTATCTCTAGGTTGTGGGCGCTCAGTCTGTACCGGCTCAGGGTCTGTCTGTGCTTGGGGTGGCGTATTCTCTCCAGGTAGGTGGCCATGGTGTAGTCCCTTTGTAGGGATTGGTACACATTGGTGAGTTTCTTGGAGTTATTTATTTCATTTCTCCATTCTTCAATGTACCGCTCTCTGTTTGCCTCTGTGGTCGCCTTTATTTCGGCCTTGGTTATCATCTGTTGGTGTTTTTGGTTTGGTGGTTGGCTGCTGTTTGGTTGGGGGGTGTCTGGTTTGCTCAGGTGGCTTAGCCATGCTTGGTGGTGGTAGGAGTCGCTCCCCTGGATGTGTGCCTGGAAAGCTAGCGCCCTCTTCTGTATGGTGAGCCATAGGGGGAGTCTGCCTAGCTCTGCCCTGCAGGCTATGTTGGTGGTGTTGCGATGGACATGGAGCAGGTATTTGCAGAACTCCAGGTGGAAGTTCTCTGTTGGGCTGGAATCCCACCTTGACTGGTCTGGGTAGGTGGCTGGGCCCCAAACCTCGCTGCCATAGAGAAGGATCGGGGAGATGACAGCGTCAAATATCTTCAGCCAGACCCTCACCGGTGGTTTGAGGTGGTACAGTTGTCTTCTGATGGCGTAGAAGGTTCTGCAGGCTTTTGCTTTCAGGGTTTCTATTGCTGCTTTGAAGCTTCCTGATTGGCTGAGCTCCAGCCCCAGGTAGGTGTAGCTGTTGGTTTTCTCCAGTGTGGAGCCATTCAGTGTGAATTGTGGGGTGGTGGAGGCTTTATTGTGGCCCTTCTTCTGAAATACCATGACTTTGGTCTTCTTCTGGTTGATGGGTAGGGCCCATGTGGTGCTGAATTTTTCCAGCACTGACAGGCTTTCTTGGAGGTCTTTCTCGGTGGGGGCCAGGAGTAGGAGGTCGTCGGCGTATAGCAGGAACTTCACCTCTCGATTGTTCAGGGTGAGGCCTGGGGTTGGTGAGGCCTCCAGGGCTGTAGCCAGTTCATTGATATAGATGTTGAAGAGCGTTGGGCTCAGGCTACAGCCTTGTCTGACCCCTCGGGCCTGTTGGAAGTATGCTGTCCTTTTCCCATTCACCTTCACACTGCACTGGTTTCCGGTGTAGGAGCTCTTGATGACGTCGTACGTTCTTCCTCCTATTCCACTCTCTAGGAGTTTTAGAAGTAGGCCTGGGTGCCATACTGAATCAAACGCCTTCTTAAAGTCCACGAAGCAGGCGAATATCTTGCCTCTTCTGGTGTTGTGGACGTGCGTCTTGATGAGGCTGTGCAGGGTGTAGATATGGTCTGTGGTGCGGTGGTTTGGCATGAACCCTGCTTGGCTCTTGCTGAGGACCCCGTGTTGTGTGAGGAAGGTGAGGATTCTGTTATTGATGATGCTGTTGAACAGTTTCCCCAGCTATGTGCTGCTGACGCAGATCCCTCTGTAGTTGTTGGGGTCATATTGGTCCCCATTCTTGTAGATGGGGGTTATGAGGCCTTTGTTCCAGTCTTCGGGGAAGTGTCCAGCATTGAGCACGAGGGTGAATAGCTTTGCCAGTGCCGCGTGTATTGCTGGAGGGCTGTATTTGATCATCTCTGGTAGGATGCCGTCAGGGCCACTGGCCTTTTTGCCTTTCAGCAGGGCAATTCTTTCCTGTATATCTTTTATGGTGATTGGTGAGTCCAGAGGGTTCTGGAAGTCTTTGATGACTTTCTCCATGTCCCTCAGTTTGGTGATTATCTGTTGCTGTTCTGGAGTTAGTTCTTCTTCTGGGATGTTTTTGTAGAGACCTCTGAAGTAGTTGAGCCAGATATTGCCATTTTGGATGTGGAGAGAGTTTTTCTTGGGCTTTGTGCCCATGTGGTGCCAGGTCTCCCAGAATGAGCTGTCCTGGAGGGAGTCCTCTAGTTGCTGGATTTTGTGGGAGAGGTCCCTCTGTTTCTTCTCTCTGAGGGTGCCCTTGTATTGCTTGCATAGATTGCTGTAGGCTTCCCTCACCTCCTTGTTGTTGGGGTCCCTGTGTTTTTGGTTGGAGTCTGTTCTTAGGGTATGGCGTAGTGCTCTGCAGTCGCTGTCAAACCATTTGTGGGACTGTTTGTTGGTTTGTCTTATGGGTTTGGTTGGTTTCAGGCCTGCTAGTTCTGCTGTGGTCTGTAGGATGTACTTGAGATCCTTCACAGCTCTGGTGACTCCCTGTTGGTCTGGCTGATAGTTGTTTGTATGGAAGTTTGTGAGCAGTGTCTTGATTTCAGGTCGGTTGGTTGCGTTGGTATATTCTATGGCCTGGTGGTTGGCCCATGTGAAATGTCTTGGTAGGTTGTAGAGGCCGGACTGTTGGGGCTCATGTATGGGTGTTTTGTTCCTGGTTCTCATGTATAGTAGGATCTGGTTGTGGTCTGATAGATGGGAGTCAGGTGCGATTGTGAAGTCTTCAATGTCTGACAGGTCTGCGTCTGTAATGGCATAGTCCACCACGCTGTTGCCCACTTGAGAGTTTAGTGTGAAGCGTCCTCTGGGATCGCCTGTGGTACGTCCGTTTATTATGTACAGTCCTAGGCTTCGGCACATGTTCAGCAGTTGTCTCCCACTCTTGTTGACAATTCTGTCTTGGCTGTTTCTTCTTGTCTGTGTGGGTTCTGGGTGGTGGATCTCACTACCGTGCGTATGTGGGTTGTCGTCAGGAGGCAGGTAGTCTATCTCTGTGCCTGTCCTTGCATTCAGGTCTCCGCATATTAGTACTCTGCCTTTGGGTTGGAAGTGGACAGCTTCCCTTTGTAGGACCTCGTAAGTGTCGGGGTGGTGGTAGGGGGACCCTGGTGGGGGCATATATACTGCACAGAGATAGATGTCCTGCTGGCCGCTGAGGATGGAGCTGCTTATTTTTATCCATATGTGATTAGTTCCACGTTTGGTAGCTTTTACGTGTTCTTTGAGCTCCTCCTTGTACCATATTAGTATGCCTCCTGAGTGGCGGCCATGTTTGGTGGTCTTATTTTTCTGGGCGGGCACTGAGAATTCCTTGTAGCCCATGGGTGTTAGGGACTCGTCATCTGCCCGGGTCCATGTCTCTAGGAGGATTTGAATGTCTATGTTTTTTAGTCTGTCTATGAAGTCTGGATCTTTTGGGTTAGATCTATAGGCTGAGGCGTTCAGCCCTTGTATGTTCCAACTACTGATAGTTAGTGATTTCATCTTCGGTGTGTAAACCTTGTAATGAGCTGTCCTGCAGAGGACGGGCTGGGTTCTTGGTTGGTTGCAGTGTGGCCAGGTATTGGTTTATGTGCATTGCTGTTGTGGCCATTGTAGTGACCGCATGCTCTATTCTCTTTATTGTCTCTATGCCGGTGCTCTGGGTTGCTCTGGTTGGCTTTTTCTTGATAGGTGGCCTCTTTGGGGGGTTCTGTCTTGGATATTGGCGGTTGTCGGGTATTATTTCCATGGTTCTTTGTCTTGTTTGTTGTCTAGGCCCGGGGGCTCTGTTGAGCACTAAGTCTTTGAATTCCTTCGCTAGGAGGCTGACGCCATGTTTATTGAGGTGTTTGTCATCATATAGGTGACGCTTATCTATGGAGGGGTGTTGTGCCAGGGTGATGCCTGGTGTTTGTCTGATTCTGGTCGCCAGCTCTTTGTTGAACCCCATGATGGTAGCTTCAGAGATGTCTTCTGGTGGGAGCAGAGATGACAGGATGATACTACTGTCTGGGAACTGTTGCTTTGCTTTCTCTGCTAGTTGGACCAGTTGGCCCGCTATCTGTTGGGGCTGGTCAGTGAGATCTTCTGTGCCTGTGTGTATGACAATGTGTTTCGGGGTAGTGAAGAAAGGCTTGTAAATGACGGTATTGGCTTTTTCAATGGTTGGGCTGTGGATTTTCTTGACTCTTTGCCATGGGAAGAGCTTTCTTGTATTAATGTACTTGCCATTGGAGTCTATGATCAGGACTATATCTGGGTTTGAGGTTCTCGTTGTTTGGGTTCTCTCTGGCTCTATGTCTGGGGTGATGGGCAGTTCTGGGCTTTCTTGTGATGTGTGAGGCATTTCTGGCTTATTGATACCTTGATCAGAGTCTGTTGTGTTTTCCTCCCGCTTAGATCTTATCTCTTGTGTCTGTAGTTTCAGGCCTGATAACTCTTCCTTTAGATCTGTGATTTCTTGTAGGCACTGCGTCATTTTATCCCACAGCTTGATATTCTCTTGCTGGCAGGCTGCTATCTCTTCTCTCAGATTTGTATTTTCCTGGATAAGTTTGTGAATGGCTTTTGTGTCACCATTTATGCTGGGCAGTTCTCTGGCTGCTTGTGTGTCCTTGACATTACAATTTCTCTCACAGTTGTGTTTATAGATAGTAAAATCTCTCTCCAGCCGGGATACAATCTCTGTGAGGGACTCCAGTGAGAGGTGTGAGGAGTCGGGGGAGGGCTTGCTGGCTTGTGTCTGTGTGCTGGCGGATGAGATTCTTGGGTTGGGGGATGTCACGGGTAATTCACCTGAGTCAGTGGGTGATCCTGTGTCTGTCTCCTTTTTAGTTGTGCCTGATTCTTGATATCTGGAAATTTTTCTATACATTGGAGAAGCTTATCTTCTTTTCCTTGGGTCATTAAAGTCCCATTAGTAAATATGGATGTTGTGAGAATCACTTCGCCGGCCCCTTGTGGGTTTTTTATTCTGATTGTTATTTTGCCTGTATCCGCCTCTTCTGTTGTTGTACTCTTGTAGCAGTCACATATTGCATGCTGCCAGTCTCTTATATAATCGGTGTGCATAATGAGGTTAGTCATTCTTTGGTTTGATGTGTAATCAGCAAACAGGGTCTCAGCATGGGCTTTGAGGAGATCTTTCTTTGCATTTCTTTTTTCCATAGCACTCATGTTATCAGGGTATGTAATCTGTAGAGTGGCCTGCCCCCCGCTGTGTACAGAGACAGTGCACTTAGCGTTACAGTCAATGTCCTCTGTTGCTTCGTTCACACCTTCTGGGATGCCTGACCCCCTGCTGTGCTGGGACCTTGTCCTAGGTTCTATGGAGCTCATACTAGGTTCATCTAAGAATTCCATATTGTAATCTCCCAGGTTCCCAAAATCTGAGGGTGTCCCCGATTTCCTTATTTCTGAGGGATAATCTACTTGCTTATGGGATTAGCCAAGTGATGGCCCTACCTTCTGTGATGTGGGATCCTGGGGTCAGATGTGATGTTCCTGTTGTATACAGCCAGCTAGTCTGTAGGTAGGATTCTTCTCTTGTATTTTAAAATCCTTTTTCTGTTCTTATTTCATTTTTCTCTTGGGATGTTTTTAGTCTCGCTTAGTTATGTCTTCCATGGAGCCGATATTTTCTGGTTTTCGTCTTGCAGGTAGCTCAATTACAAGGTTTTACTTTGAAGGAAGTCAGGAGCTCGTGATGGGAGATGCTTACACTCCAACAGCTGGAGCTATAATATATAGTGCTTGTGTATACATAGAGTGTGTGTGTGTGTGTGTGTGTGTGTGTGTATAGATGTATGTGCTTGTGTATATATAGATGTATGTGCTTGTGTATACATAGAGTGTGTGTGTGTATATATAGATGTATGTGCTTGTGTATACATAGAGTGTGTGTGTGTATATATAGATGTATGTGCTTGTGTATACATAGAGTGTGTGTGTGTATATATAGATGTATGTGCTTGTGTATACATAGAGTGTGTGTGTGTGTATATAGATGTATGTGCTTGTGTATATATAGATGTATGTGCTTGTGTATACATAGAGTGTGTGTGTGTATATATAGATGTATGTGCTTGTGTATACCGTATATAGGGTTAGACATATATTACATGCACAGTCACAGATATCTGAGGAATGTCTCTCTATGACCTCCTCTCTTCTAGAATAATGACACTTGGAGTTTCTTGCCTTTGCTGGCTTTCTCTTTGTGTAGGTGTCCCTGTCTGTGCCCCTGTCTGTGCCCCTGTCTGTGCCCCTGTCTGTGCCCATACATTAATACTTACATATCTGTGTCTGGCTCGTTTGCATCAGGGTATGTCCATGTTTTGGGGACAATAGAGCGTCACCCTGGAGTCCGGTCCGTAGAGACACCAGAGTGGTTGTGGAGTTGGGTGCGCTCTGTAGGGTGACTTACCTCTCCTGCTCTCACACTCCTTATTCTCACCGTGTCTTCTTGCCATTTGCAGGCTATTGGCTTTATCTCCAGTGATTTGTGGCCTTCTGTCATGTGACGTCCGGACTCTCGTGGTGAGTTGCACTAGTAGGAGGTCTCGTGCTCTAGATCTGGAGGTCTCGTGCTCTAGATCTGGAGGTCTCGTGCTCTAGATCTGGAGGTCTCGTGCTCTAGATCTGGAGGTCTCGTGCTCTAGATCTGGAGGTCTCGTGCTCTAGATCTGGAGGTCTCGTGCTCTAGATCTGGAGGTCTCGTGCTCTAGATCTGGAGGTCTCGTGCTCTAGATCTGGAGGTCTCGTGCTCTAGATCTGGAGGTCTCGTGCTCTAGATCTGGAGGTCTCGTGCTCTAGATCTGGAGGTCTCGTGCTCTAGATCTGGAGGTCTCGTGCTCTAGATCTGGAGGTCTCGTGCTCTAGATCTGGAGGTCTCGTGCTCTAGATCTGGAGGTCTCGTGCTCTAGATCTGGAGGTCTCGTCCAGAATTCCTTTTGGCCACTTCCTCAAATGCTTTTAGTAAACAATAAACCAGTTAGTATTCACCAGCCCATCCATGGAAGGCCAATCCCCTTTAGTTTACTGGAGATTAGGATTATCATAGACTTCACGTCACCTTCATACCTGTACTACAGCCGGAACTGTACAACCTGCTACACAGCACGACCTCCTAGTATATACCCGGTGTAGTGATTATACAGCCACAGATCTAGTGGATTATACTCTCTAGTACATAGTGTAATCCCAGATTACAACCTCAGATCTGGTTGGATTATACTCTCCTGTGGCTGTATAATCTGGGATTACACCATGTACTGATCTGGTTGGATTATACTCTCCAGTACATGGTGTAATCCCAGATTATACAGCCACACATCTGGTTGGATTATACTCTCCAGTACATGGTGTAATCCCAGATTATACAGCCACAGATCTGGTTGGATTATACTCTCCAGTACATGGTGTAATCCCAGATTATACAGCCACAGATCTGGTTGGATTATACTCTCCAGTACATGGTGTAATCCCAGATTATACAGCCACAGATCTGGTTGGATTACACAGTGTTCCGGATGTCTTCCTGTATATTGCTGTTACTTCTCTCCTTCTTTCTCTCTCCAGGTTGCTGCCACCATACTTACTGTTTCTCTTCAGGACTGTGGTCTCCCCATAATCCTGTCACCTGACGCTCTCCTGTCTGCCGTGCGAGCGTCTCGATCACCTGCACCTCCGGTACGTTCCCACATCACTGCTGGCGGGGTCTGCTTCATTAAAAGGATTCTACCATTAAAACACATTTTTTTCCCACTGACACGTTGGAGTAGTCTTAAGAAAGGCAATTTGTCCCCTACCTTTAGATGTCTTCTCTGCGCCGCTGTTCCATAGAAATCCCGGTTTTCATTGGTATGCAAATGAGTTCTCTCGCAGCACTGGGGGCGTCCCCAATGCTGCAGGAGAACTCTCCAGCGCCACCTCCATCTTCTTCAGGAACGTCCTCTTCGCGCGTCTTCTGCCGGCGCAGATGGTCAAACTTTTAGGCCTTGGGCAGAGCTAGTTGCACATGCCCACAGGCCACAAGAAAAATGGCCGCTTACACAGTCAGAAGCAAACCCACCTCAGGGCTCGTTCACATCTGCGTCCGGTCTCCGTACTTCAGGTTTCCGTTTCCTGCATAAAACAGAGCAGGAGACGGAAACCTGCAGGAGTCTTTCATTTGAATGGGTGAGAAAGCTGTCCGGCCGTGAGCGGTGAGCGTTTTATTCTTTCCGCCGCGAAATCCGGTTTTTTAATCCGGACACAGAGTTGGACATGCAGTACTTTGTATCCGGATTAGAAAATCCGGTTTTGCGGCGGAGAGCATAAAACGCTCACCACCGCTCACGGACAGACCCGGTCTGTGATTTCTGTCTTCTGGCATGCAGAAGACGGAAACCACAGACCGGAGATCCGAACGCAGGTGTGAACTAGCGTCAGTAAGATAAAGGGTCCATAGAAAGACGCCATAAAATGGAACGATCTAGCACCCAAAGGGCTCGGTGGTGTATGTGAGAAAAACGAGAGATGGCTAAGACAGGCCACTCCTCCTGTATCTCAGCACTTGGTATCCTCCGTATTATTTACCAGTGACTCCTCCTGTATCTCAGCACTTGGTATCCTCCGTATTACTTACCAGTGACTCCTCCTGTATCTCAGCACTTGGTATCCTCCGTATTACTTACCAGTGACTCCTCCTGTATCTCAGTAGTTGGTATCCTCCGTATTACTTACCAGTGACTCCTCCTGTATCTCAGTAGTTGGTATCCTCCGTATTACTTACCAGTGACTCCTCCTGTATCTCAGTAGTTGGTATCCTCTGTATTACTTACCAGTGACTCCTCCTGTATCTCAGTAGTTGGTATCCTCCGTATTACTTACCAGTGACTCCTCCTGTATCTCAGTAGTTGGTATCCTCTGTATTACTTACCAGTGACTCCTCCTGTATCTCAGTAGTTGGTATCCTCCGTATTACTTACCAGTGACTCCTCCTGTATCTCAGTAGTTGGTATCCTCTGTATTACTTACCAGTGACTCCTCCTGTATCTCAGTAGTTGGTATCCTCCGTATTACTTACCAGTGACTCCTCCTGTATCTCAGTAGTTGGTATCCTCCGTATTACTTACCAGTGACTCCTCCTGTATCTCAGTAGTTGGTATCCTCCGTATTACTTACCAGTGACTCCTCCTGTATCTCAGTAGTTGGTACCCTCCGTATTACTTACCAGTGACTCCTCCTGTATCTCAGCACTTGGTACCCTCCGTATTACTTACCAGTGACTCCTCCTGTATCTCAGCACTTGGTATCCTCCGTATTACTTTCCAGTGACTCCTCCTGTATCTCAGCACTTGGTACCCTCCGTATTACTTACCAGTGACTCCTCCTGTATCTCAGTAGTTGGTATCCTCTGTATTACTTACCAGTGACTCCTCCTGTATCTCAGTAGTTGGTATCCTCCGTATTACTTACCAGTGACTCCTCCTGTATCTCAGCACTTGGTATCCTCCGTATTACTTACCAGTGACTCCTCCTGTATCTCAGTAGTTGGTACCCTCCGTATTACTTACCAGTGACTCCTCCTTTATCTCAGTAGTTGGTACGCTCCGTATTACTTACCAGTGACCCCTCCTGTATCTCAGCACTTGGTATCCTCCGTATTACTTACCAGTGACTCCTCCTGTATCTCAGCACTTGGTATCCTCCGTATTACTTACCAGTGACTCCTCCTGTATCTCAGCACTTGGTATCCTCCGTATTACTTACCAGTGACTCCTCCTGTATCTCAGTACTTGGTACGCTCCGTATTACTTACTAGTGACTCCTCCTGTATCTCAGCACTTGGTATCCTCCGTATTACTTACCAGTGACCCCTCCTGTATCTCAGCACTTGGTATCCTCCGTATTACTTACCAGTGACTCCTCCTGTATCTCAGTACTTGGTACCCTCCGTATTACTTACCAGTGACTCCTCCTGTATCTCAGCACTTGGTATCCTACGTATTACTTACCAGTGACCCCTCCTGTATCTCAGTACTTGGTATCCTCCGTATTACTTACCAGTGACTCCTCCTGTATCTCAGCACTTGGTACCCTCCGTATTACTTACCAGTGACTCCTCCTGTATCTCAGTAGTTGGTACCCTCCGTATTACTTACCAGTGACTCCTCCTGTATCTCAGTAGTTGGTACCCTCCGTATTACTTACCAGTGACTCCTCCTGTATCTCAGTACTTGGTATCCTCCGTATTACTTACCAGTGACTCCTCCTGTATCTCAGTAGTTAGTACCCTCCATATTACTTACCAGTGACTCCTCCTGTATCTCAGTAGTTGGTACCCTCCGTATTACTTACCAGTGACTCCTCCTGTATCTCAGTACTTGGTACCCTCCGTATTACTTACCAGTGACTCCTCCTGTATCTCAGTAGTTGGTACCCTCCGTATTACTTACCAGTGACTCCTCCTGTATCTCAGTACTTGGTATCCTCCGTATTACTTACCAGCGACTCCTCCTGTATGTCAGTAGTTGGTATCCTCTGTATTACTTACCAGTGACTCCTCCTGTATCTCAGTAGTTGGTACCCTCCGTATTACTTACCAGTGACTCCTCCTGTATCTCAGTACTTGGTACCCTCCGTATTACTTACTAGTGACTCCTCCTGTATCTCAGCACTTGGTATCCTCCGTATTACTTACCAGTGACTCCTCCTGTATCTCAGTACTTGGTACCCTCCGTATTACTTACCAGTGACTCCTCCTGTATCTCAGTAGTTGGTACCCTCCGTATTACTTACCAGTGACTCCTCCTGTATCTCAGTACTTGGTATCCTCCGTATTACTTACCAGTGACTCCTCCTGTATGTCAGTAGTTGGTATCCTCCGTATTACTTACCAGTGACTCCTCCTGTATCTCAGTACTTGGTATCCTCCGTATTACTTACCAGTGACCCCTCCTGTATCTCAGTAGTTGGTATCCTCCGTAATACTTACCAGTGACTCCTCCTGTATCTCAGTAGTTGGTACCCTCCGTATTACTTACCAGTGACTCCTCCTGTATCTCAGTAGTTGGTACCCTCCGTATTACTTACCAGTGACCCCTCCTGTATCTCAGTAGTTGGTATCCTCCGTATTACTTACCAGTGACTCCTCCTGTATCTCAGTAGTTGGTACCCTCCGTATTACTTACCAGTGACTCCTCCTGTATCTCAGTACTTGGTATCCTCCGTATTACTTACCAGTGACTCCTCCTGTATCTCAGTACTTGGTACCCTCCGTATTACTTACCAGTGACTCCTCCTGTATCTCAGTACTTGGTATCCTCCGTATTACTTACTAGTGACTCCTCCTGTATCTCAGCACTTGGTATCCTCCGTATTACTTACCAGTGACTCCTCCTGTATCTCAGTACTTGGTACCCTCCGTATTACTTACCAGTGACTCCTCCTGTATCTCAGTAGTTGGTACCCTCCGTATTATTTACCAGTGACTCCTCCTGTATCTCAGTAGTTGGTACCCTACGTATTACTTACCAGTGACTCCTCCTGTATCTCAGTAGTTGGTATCCTCCGTATTACTTACCAGTGACTCCTCCTGTATCTCAGTACTTGGTATCCTCTGTATTACTTACCAGTGACTCCTCCTGTATCTCAGTAGTTGGTACCCTCCGTATTACTTACCAGTGACTCCTCCTGTATCTCAGTAGTTGGTACCCTCCGTATTACTTACCAGCGACTCCTTCTGTATCTCTGTAGTTGGTATCCTCCGTATTACATACTAGTGACTCCTCCTGTATCTCAGTAGTTGGTACCCTCCGTATTATTTACCAGTGACTCCTCCTGTATCTCAGTACTTGGTATCCTCTGTATTACTTACCAGTGACTCCTCCTGTATCTCAGTAGTTGGTATCCTCCGTATTACTTACCAGTGACTCCTCCTGTATCTCAGCACTTGGTATCCTCCGTATTACTTACTAGTGACTCCTCCTGTATCTCAGTAGTTGGTATCCTCCGTATTACTTACCAGTGACTCCTCCTGTATCTCAGTACTTGGTATCCTCTGTATTACTTACCAGTGACTCCTCCTGTATCTCAGTACTTGGTACGCTCCGTATTACTTACCAGTGACTCCTCCTGTATGTCAGTAGTTGGTATCCTCCGTATTACTTACTAGTGACTCCTCCTGTATCTCAGTAGTTGGTACCCTCCGTATTACTTACTAGGGACTCCTCCTGTATCTCAGTAGTTGGTACCCTCCGTATTATTTACCAGTGACTCCTCCTGTATCTCAGTAGTTGGTACCCTCCGTATTATTTACCAGTGACTCCTCCTGTATCTCAGTAGTTGGTATCCTCCGTATTACTTACTAGTGACTCCTCCTGTATCTCAGTAGTTGGTATCCTCCGTATTACTTTCCAGTGACTCCTCCTGTATCACAGTACTTGGTATCCTCCGTATTACTTACCAGTGACTCCTCCTGTATCTCAGTAGTTGGTACCCTCCGTATTACTTACCAGTGACTCCTCCTGTATCTCAGTAGTTGGTATCCTCCGTATTACTTACCAGTGACTCCTCCTGTATCTCAGTACTTGGTACCCTCCGTATTACTCACCAGTGACTCCTCCTGTATCTCAGTAGTTGGTACCCTCCGTATTACTTACCAGTGACTCCTCCTGTATCTCAGTACTTGGTACGCTCCGTATTACTTACCAGTGACTCCTCCTGTATCTCAGTAGTTGGTATCCTCCGTATTACTTACCAGTGACTCCTCCTGTATCTCAGTACTTGGTACCCTCCGTATTACTTACCAGTGAATCCTCCTGTATCTCAGTACTTGGTATCCTCTGTATTACTTACCAGTGACTCCTCCTGTATCTCAGTACTTGGTATCCTCCGTATTACTTACCAGTGACTCCTCCTGTATCTCAGTACTTGGTACCCTCCGTATTACTTACCAGTGACTCCTCCTGTATCTCAGTAGTTGGTACCCTCCGTATTACTTACCAGTGACTCCTCCTGTATCTCAGTAGTTGGTACCCTCCGTATTACTTACCAGTGACTCCTCCTGTATCTCAGTAGTTGGTACCCTCCGTATTACTTACTAGTGACTTCTCCTGTATATCAGCACTTGGTACCCTCCGTATTACTTACCAGTGACTCCTCCTGTATGTCAGTAGTTGGTATCCTCCGTATTACTTACTAGTGACTCCTCCTGTATCTCAGTAGTTGGTACCCTCCGTATTACTTACTAGGGACTCCTCCTGTATCTCAGTAGTTGGTACGCTCCGTATTACTTACCAGTGACTCCTCCTGTATCTCAGTACTTGGTACCCTCCGTATTATTTACCAGTGACTCCTCCTGTATCTCAGTACTTGGTACCCTCCGTATTACTTACTAGTGACTCCTCCTGTATCTCAGTAGTTGGTACCCTCCGTATTATTTACCAGTGACTCCTCCTGTATATCAGTAGTTGGTACCCTCCGTATTACTTACCAGTGACTCCTCCTGTATCTCAGTAGTTGGTATCCTCCGTATTACTTACCAGTGACTCCTCCTGTATCTCAGTACTTGGTATCCTCCGTATTACTTACCAGTGACTCCTCCTGTATCTCAGTAGTTGGTACCCTCCGTATTACTTACCAGTGACTCCTCCTGTATCTCAGTAGTTGGTACCCTCCGTATTACTTACCAGTGACTCCTCCTGTATCTCAGTACTTGGTACCCTCCGTATTACTTACTAGTGACTCCTCCTGTATCTCAGTAGTTGGTACCCTCCGTATTATTTACCAGTGACTCCTCCTGTATATCAGTAGTTGGTACCCTCCGTATTACTTACCAGTGACTCCTCCTGTATCTCAGTAGTTGGTACCCTCCGTATTACTTACCAGTGACTCCTCCTGTATCTCAGTAGTTGGTACCCTCCGTATTATTTACCAGTGACTCCTCCTGTATCTCAGCACTTGGTATCCTCCGTATTACTTACCAGTGACTCCTCCTGTATCTCAGTACTTGGTATCCTCCGTATTACTTACCAGTGACTCCTCCTGTATCTCAGTAGTTGGTACCCTCCGTATTACTTACCAGTGACTCCTCCTGTATCTCAGTAGTTGGTACCCTCCGTATTACTTACCAGTGACTCCTCCTGTATCTCAGTAGTTGGTACTCTCCGTATTACTTACCAGCGACTCCTTCTGTATCTCAGTAGTTGGTACCCTCCGTATTACTTACTAGTGACTCCTCCTGTATCTCAGTACTTGGTATCCTCCGTATTACTTACTAGTGACTCCTCCTGTATCTCAGTACTTGGTATCCTCCGTATTACTTACCAGTGACTCCTCCTGTATCTCAGTAGTTGGTACCCTCCGTATTACTTACTAGTGACTTCTCCTGTATCTCAGTAGTTGGTACCCTCCGTATTACTTACCAGTGACTCCTCCTGTATCTCAGTAGTTGGTACCCTCCGTATTACTTACTAGTGACTCCTCCTGTATCTCAGTACTTGGTATCCTCCGTATTACTTACCAGTGACTCCTCCTGTATCTCAGTAGTTGGTACCCTCCGTATTACTTACCAGTGACTCCTCCTGTATCTCAGTAGTTGGTATCCTCCGTATTACTTACCAGTGACTCCTCCTGTATCTCAGTACTTGGTACCCTCCGTATTACTTACCAGTGACTCCTCCTGTATCTCAGTACTTGGTATCCTCTGTATTACTTACCAGTGACTCCTCCTGTATCTCAGTACTTGGTATCCTCCGTATTACTTACCAGTGACTCCTCCTGTATCTCAGTACTTGGTACCCTCCGTATTACTTACCAGTGACTCCTCCTGTATCTCAGTAGTTGGTACCCTCCGTATTACTTACCAGTGACTCCTCCTGTATCTCAGTAGTTGGTACCCTCCGTATTACTTACCAGTGACTCCTCCTGTATCTCAGTAGTTGGTACCCTCCGTATTACTTACTAGTGACTTCTCCTGTATATCAGCACTTGGTACCCTCCGTATTACTTACCAGTGACTCCTCCTGTATGTCAGTAGTTGGTATCCTCCGTATTACTTACTAGTGACTCCTCCTGTATCTCAGTAGTTGGTACCCTCCGTATTACTTACTAGGGACTCCTCCTGTATCTCAGTAGTTGGTACGCTCCGTATTACTTACCAGTGACTCCTCCTGTATCTCAGTACTTGGTACCCTCCGTATTATTTACCAGTGACTCCTCCTGTATATCAGTAGTTGGTACCCTCCGTATTACTTACCAGTGACTCCTCCTGTATCTCAGTAGTTGGTATCCTCCGTATTACTTACCAGTGACTCCTCCTGTATCTCAGTACTTGGTATCCTCTGTATTACTTACCAGTGACTCCTCCTGTATCTCAGTACTTGGTATCCTCCGTATTACTTACCAGTGACTCCTCCTGTATCTCAGTACTTGGTACCCTCCGTATTACTTACCAGTGACTCCTCCTGTATCTCAGTAGTTGGTACCCTCCGTATTACTTACCAGTGACTCCTCCTGTATCTCAGTAGTTGGTATCCTCCGTATTACTTACTAGTGACTCCTCCTGTATCTCAGTACTTTGTATCCTCCGTATTACTTACCAGTGACTCCTCCTGTATCTCAGTAGTTGGTACCCTCCGTATTACTTACCAGTGACTCCTCCTGTATCTCAGTAGTTGGTATCCTCCGTATTACTTACCAGTGACTCCTCCTGTATCTCAGTAGTTGGTACCCTCCGTATTACTTACCAGTGACTCCTCCTGTATCTCAGTAGTTGGTACGCTCCGTATTACTTACCAGTGACTCCTCCTGTATCTCAGTAGTTGGTATCCTCCGTATTACTTACCAGTGACTCCTCCTGTATCTCAGTACTTGGTACGCTCCGTATTACTTACCAGTGACTCCTCCTGTATCTCAGTACTTGGTACGCTCCGTATTACTTACTAGTGACTCCTCCTGTATCTCAGTAGTTGGTACCCTCCGTATTACTTACCAGTGACCCCTCCTGTATCTCAGTACTTGGTATCCTCTGTATTACTTACCAGCGACTCCTCCTGTATGTCAGTAGTTGGTATCCTCCGTATTACTTACCAGTGACTCCTCCTGTATCTCAGTAGTTGGTACCCTCCGTATTACTTACCAGTGACTCCTCCTGTATCTCAGTAGTTGGTATCCTCCGTATTACTTACCAGTGACTCCTCCTGTATCTCAGTACTTGGTATCCTCCGTATTACTTACCAGTGACTCCTCCTGTATCTCAGTACTTGGTATCCTCTGTATTACTTACCAGTGACTCCTCCTGTATCTCAGTACTTGGTATCCTCCGTATTACTTACCAGTGACTCCTCCTGTATCTCAGTAGTTGGTACCCTCCGTATTACTTACCAGTGACCCCTCCTGTATCTCAGTACTTGGTATCCTCTGTATTACTTACCAGCGACTCCTCCTGTATGTCAGTAGTTGGTATCCTCCGTATTACTTACCAGTGACTCCTCCTGTATCTCAGTAGTTGGTACCCTCCGTATTACTTACCAGTGACTCCTCCTGTATCTCAGTAGTTGGTATACTCCGTATTACTTACCAGTGACTCCTCCTGTATCTCAGTACTTGGTACCCTCCGTATTACTTACCAGTGACTCCTCCTGTATCTCAGTACTTGGTATCCTCTGTATTACTTACCAGTGACTCCTCCTGTATCTCAGTACTTGGTACCCTCCGTATTACTTACCAGTGACTCCTCCTGTATCTCAGTACTTGGTATCCTCCGTATTACTTACCAGTGACTCCTCCTGTATCTCAGTAGTTGGTACCCTCCGTATTACTTACCAGTGACTCCTCCTGTATCTCAGTAGTTGGTACCCTCCGTATTACTTACCAGTGACTCCTCCTGTATCTCAGTACTTGGTACCCTCCGTATTACTTACCAGTGACTCCTCCTGTATCTCAGTACTTGGTATCCTCTGTATTACTTACCAGTGACTCCTCCTGTATCTCAGTACTTGGTACCCTCCGTATTACTTACCAGTGACTCCTCCTGTATCTCAGTACTTGGTATCCTCCGTATTACTTACCAGTGACTCCTCCTGTATCTCAGTAGTTGGTACCCTCCGTATTACTTACCAGTGACTCCTCCTGTATCTCAGTAGTTGGTACTCTCCGTATTACTTACCAGCGACTCCTTCTGTATCTCTGTAGTTGGTATCCTCCATATTACTTACCAGTGACTCCTCCTGTATCTCAGTAGTTGGTACCCTCCGTATTACTTACTAGTGACTCCTCCTGTATCTCAGTACTTGGTACCCTCCGTATTACTTACCAGTGACTCCTCCTGTATCTCAGTAGTTGGTACCCTCCGTATTACTTACTAGTGACTCCTCCTGTATCTCAGTACTTGGTATCCTCCGTATTACTTACCAGTGACTCCTCCTGTATCTCAGTAGTTGGTACCCTCCGTATTACTTACCAGTGACTCCTCCTGTATCTCAGTAGTTGGTATCCTCCGTATTACTTACCAGTGACTCCTCCTGTATCTCAGTACTTGGTACCCTCCGTATTACTTACCAGTGACTCCTCCTGTATCTCAGTACTTGGTATCCTCTGTATTACTTACCAGTGACTCCTCCTGTATCTCAGTACTTGGTATCCTCCGTATTACTTACCAGTGACTCCTCCTGTATCTCAGTACTTGGTACCCTCCGTATTACTTACCAGTGACCCCTCCTGTATCTCAGTACTTGGTATCCTCCGTATTACTTACCAGTGACTCCTCCTATATCTCAGTACTTGGTACCCTCCGTATTACTTACCAGTGACTCCTCCTGTATCTCAGTACTTGGTACCCTCCGTATTACTTACCAGTGACTCCTCCTGTATCTCAGTAGTTGGTACCCTCCGTATTACTTACCAGTGACTCCTCCTGTATCTCAGTAGTTGGTACCCTCCGTATTACTTACCAGTGTCTCCTCCTGTATCTCAGTAGTTGGTACCCTCCGTATTACTTACTAGTGACTTCTCCTGTATATCAGCACTTGGTACCCTCCGTATTACTTACCAGTGACTCCTCCTGTATGTCAGTAGTTGGTATCCTCCGTATTACTTACTAGTGACTCCTCCTGTATCTCAGTAGTTGGTACCCTCCGTATTACTTACTAGGGACTCCTCCTGTATCTCAGTAGTTGGTACGCTCCGTATTACTTACCAGTGACTCCTCCTGTATCTCAGTACTTGGTACCCTCCGTATTATTTACCAGTGACTCCTCCTGTATCTCAGTACTTGGTACCCTCCGTATTACTTACTAGTGACTCCTCCTGTATCTCAGTAGTTGGTACCCTCCGTATTATTTACCAGTGACTCCTCCTGTATATCAGTAGTTGGTACCCTCCGTATTACTTACCAGTGACTCCTCCTGTATCTCAGTAGTTGGTATCCTCTGTATTACTTACCAGTGACTCCTCCTGTATCTCAGTACTTGGTATCCTCCGTATTACTTACCAGTGACTCCTCCTGTATCTCAGTACTTGGTACCCTCCGTATTACTTACCAGTGACTCCTCCTGTATCTCAGTAGTTGGTACCCTCCGTATTACTTACCAGTGACTCCTCCTGTATCTCAGTAGTTGGTATCCTCCGTATTACTTACTAGTGACTCCTCCTGTATCTCAGTACTTGGTATCCTCCGTATTACTTACCAGTGACTCCTCCTGTATCTCAGTAGTTGGTACCCTCCGTATTACTTACCAGTGACTCCTCCTTTATCTCAGTAGTTGGTATCCTCCGTATTACTTACCAGTGACTCCTCCTGTATCTCAGTACTTGGTACCCTCCGTATTACTTACCAGTGACTCCTCCTTTATCTCAGTAGTTGGTATCCTCCGTATTACTTACCAGTGACTCCTCCTGTATCTCAGTAGTTGGTACCCTCCGTATTACTTACCAGTGACTCCTCCTGTATCTCAGTACTTGGTACGCTCCGTATTACTTACTAGTGACTCCTCCTGTATCTCAGTAGTTGGTACCCTCCGTATTACTTACCAGTGACTCCTCCTGTATCTCAGTACTTGGTACGCTCCGTATTACTTACTAGTGACTCCTCCTGTATCTCAGTAGTTGGTACCCTCCGTATTACTTACCAGTGACCCCTCCTGTATCTCAGTACTTGGTATCCTCTGTATTACTTACCAGCGACTCCTCCTGTATGTCAGTAGTTGGTATCCTCCGTATTACTTACCAGTGACTCCTCCTGTATCTCAGTAGTTGGTACCCTCCGTATTACTTACCAGTGACTCCTCCTGTATCTCAGTAGTTGGTATCCTCCGTATTACTTACCAGTGACTCCTCCTGTATGTCAGTAGTTGGTACCCTCCGTATTACTTACCAGTGACTCCTCCTGTATCTCAGTAGTTGGTATCCTCCATATTACTTACCAGTGACTCCTCCTGTATCTCAGCACTTGGTATCCTCTGTATTACTTACCAGCGACTCCTCCTGTATGTCAGTAGTTGGTACCCTCCGTATTACTTACCAGTGACTCCTCCTGTATCTCAGTAGTTGGTACCCTCCGTATTACTTACCAGTGACCCCTCCTGTATCTCAGTACTTGGTACCCTCCGTATTATTTACCAGTGACTCCTCCTGTATCTCAGTACTTGGTATCCTCTGTATTACTTACCAGTGACTCCTCCTGTATCTCAGTACTTGGTACCCTCCGTATTACTTACCAGTGACTCCTCCTGTATCTCAGTACTTGGTATCCTCTGTATTACTTACCAGTGACTCCTCCTGTATCTCAGTACTTGGTACCCTCCGTATTACTTACCAGTGACTCCTCCTGTATCTCAGTACTTGGTATCCTCCGTATTACTTACCAGTGACTCCTCCTGTATCTCAGTAGTTGGTACCCTCCGTATTACTTACCAGTGACTCCTCCTGTATCTCAGCACTTGGTATCCTCCGTATTACTTACCAGTGACTCCTCCTGTATCTCAGTAGTTGGTACCCTCCGTATTACTTACCAGTGACTCCTCCTGTATCTCAGTAGTTGGTATCCTCTGTATTACTTACCAGTGACTCCTCCTGTATCTCAGTAGTTGGTACCCTCCGTATTACTTACCAGTGACTCCTCCTGTATCTCAGTAGTTGGTATCCTCCGTATTACTTACCAGTGACTCCTCCTGTATCTCAGTACTTGGTACGCTCCGTATTACTTACCAGTGACCCCTCCTGTATCTCAGTACTTGGTACGCTCCGTATTACTTACTAGTGACTCCTCCTGTATCTCAGTAGTTGGTATCCTCCGTATTACTTACCAGTGACTCCTCCTGTATCTCAGTAGTTGGTATCCTCTGTATTACTTACCAGTGACTCCTCCTGTATCTCAGTAGTTGGTACCCTCTGTATTACTTACCAGTGACTCCTCCTGTATCTCAGTAGTTGGTACCCTCTGTATTACTTACCAGTGACTCCTCCTGTATCTCAGTAGTTGGTATCCTCTGTATTACTTACCAGTGACTCCTCCTGTATCTCAGTAGTTGGTACCCTCCGTATTACTTACCAGTGACTCCTCCTGTATCTCAGTAGTTGGTACCCTCTGTATTACTTACCAGTGACTCCTCCTGTATCTCAGTACTTGGTATCCTCTGTATTACTTACCAGTGACTCCTCCTGTATCTCAGTAGTTGGTACCCTCCGTATTACTTACTAGGGACTCCTCCTGTATCTCAGTAGTTGGTACCCTCCGTATTACTTACCAGTGACTCCTCCTGTATCTCAGTAGTTGGTACCCTCTGTATTACTTACCAGTGACTCCTCCTGTATCTCAGTACTTGGTATCCTCTGTATTACTTACCAGTGACTCCTTCTGTATCTCTGTAGTTGGTATCCTCCGTATTACTTACCAGTGACTCCTCCTGTATCTCAGCACTTGGCATCCTCCGTATTACTTACCAGTGACTCCTCCTGTATCTTAGTAGTTGGTACCCTCCGTATTACTCACTAGTGACTCCTCCTGTATCTCAGTAGTTGGTACCCTCCGTATTACTTACCAGTGACTCCTCCTATATCTCAGTAGTTGGTACCCTCCGTATTACTTACCAGTGACTCCTCCTGTATCTCAGTAGTTGGTACCCTCCGTATTACTTACCAGTGACTCCTCCTGTATCTCAGTAGTTGGTACCCTCCGTATTACTTACTAGTGACTCCTCCTGTATCTCAGTACTTGGTACCCTCCGTATTACTTACCAGTGACTCCTCCTGTATCTCAGTAGTTGGTACCCTCCGTATTACTTACTAGTGACTCCTCCTGTATCTCAGTACTTGGTACCCTCCGTATTACTTACCAGTGACTCCTCCTGTATCTCAGTAGTTGGTATCCTCCGTATTACTTACTAGTGACTCCTCCTGTATCTCAGTAGTTGGTATCCTCCGTATTACTTACCAGTGACTCCTCCTGTATCTCAGTAGTTGGTACCCTCCGTATTACTTACCAGTGACTCCTCCTGTATCTCAGTAGTTGGTATCCTCCGTATTACTTACCAGTGACTCCTCCTGTATCTCAGTAGTTGGTACCCTCCGTATTACTTACTAGTGACTCCTCCTGTATCTCAGTACTTGGTATCCTCTGTATTACTTACCAGTGACTCCTCCTGTATCTCAGTAGTTGGTACCCTCCGTATTACTTACTAGTGACTCCTCCTGTATCTCAGTAGTTGGTACCCTCCGTATTACTTACCAGTGACTCCTCCTGTATCTCAGTAGTTGGTATCCTCCGTATTACATACTAGTGACTCCTCCTGTATCTCTGTAGTTGGTATCCTCCGTATTACATACTAGTGACTCCTCCTGTATCTCAGTAGTTGGTACCCTCCGTATTACTTACCAGTGACTCCTCCTGTATCTCAGTAGTTGGTACCCTCCGTATTACTTACCAGTGACTCCTCCTGTATCTCAGTACTTGGTATCCTCCGTATTACTTACCAGCGACTCCTCCTGTATGTCAGTAGTTGGTATCCTCTGTATTACTTACCAGTGACTCCTCCTGTATCTCAGTAGTTGGTACCCTCCGTATTACTTACCAGTGACTCCTCCTGTATCTCAGTAGTTGGTATCCTCCGTATTATTTACCAGTGACTCCTCCTGTATCTCAGTAGTTGGTATCCTCTGTATTACTTACCAGTGACTCCTCCTGTATCTCAGTAGTTGGTATCCTCCGTATTACTTACCAGTGACTCCTCCTGTATCTCTGTAGTTGGTATCCTCCGTATTACATACTAGTGACTCCTCCTGTATCTCAGTAGTTGGTACCCTCCGTATTACTTACTAGTGACTCCTCCTGTATCTCAGTAGTTGGTACCCTCCGTATTACTTACTAGTGACTCCTCCTGTATCTCAGTACTTGGTACCCTCCGTATTACTTACCAGTGACTCCTCCTGTATCTCAGTAGTTGGTACCCTCCGTATTACTTACTAGTGACTCCTCCTGTATCTCAGTAGTTGGTACCCTCCGTATAACCTGATAGATCCTTTTTTCCAGATGCTCTGTAGCGCCCCTCTGAGCTCAGGATTGTATGACTGGATGTTTCACCTTCTTCTTCAGCAACTGACCCAGGTAACAAGTGTGTGCCCGCTACCTGCAAACTAAACCCCCATTTGCTCCGTGGGATTTAGTAGGAGCCTGTTGGTCTTTCTGCTTTGTTTCTCTCAGGACTCGCACCTTTTTCCAGTTGTTACTGATGAGAGCGCCATCCTGTGGCAGAGTGTGTGTATCCTGCTTCGATTCTCCAGAGTAGAAGTGCCGCTGGAAGGAGACTCTCCCCGAGAAGATGAGTTTCAGAAACCCCAATGGAGACTGCTGTCTGCACGTGGTAAGATGCAGAATACTAAGCAACTCCATGTGTACAGGGCAGGGAGTGTGTGTGTACAGGACACGAGGCAGGGAGAGGTGAATATATACAGGGGAGAGGGGCATGTGTACAGGGTGCTGAGCAGTTAGAGATGTGTGTATACAAGTCCCCGAACAGGGAGACAGGTGTGTGTGTGTATAGGACACGAAGCAGGGAGAGGTGTGCGTACAGTCATGGCCATAAGTTTTGAGAATGATACAATTAGTAATTGTTACAAAGTCTACGGCTTCAGTTTTCCTAATGGCAATTTGCATATACTCCAGAATGTTATAAAGAGGGATCAGCTTAATAGCAATTACTTGCAAAGTCAATATTTGCCTAGAAAATTAACTTTATCCCCCAAAACACATTTCAACATCATTGCAGCCCTGTCTTAAAAGGACCAGCTAACATTGTTTCAGTGATTGCTCCAGTAACACAGGTGTGGGTGTTGATGAGGACAGGGCTGGAGATCAATCTGTCATGATTAAGTAAGAATGACACCACTGGACACTGTAAAAGGAGGCTGGTGCTTGGCATCATTGTTTCTCTTCTGTTAACCATGGTTATCTCTAAAGAAACACGTGCAGTCATCATTGCACTGCACAAAAATGGCCTAACAGGGAAGAGTATCGCAGCTAGAAAGATTGCACCTCAGTCACCAATCTATCGCATCATCAAGAACTTCAAGGAGAGAGGTTCCATTGTTGGCAAAAAGGCTCCAGGGCGCCCAAGAAAGACCAGCAAGCGCCAGGACCGTCTCTTAAAAGTGTTTCAGCTGTGGGATCGGGCTACCAGCAGTGCAGAGCTTGCTCAGGAATGGCAGCAGGCAGGTGTGAGTGCATCTGCACGCACTGTGAGACTGCGGAGACTCTTGGAGGAAGGCCTGGTCTCAAGGAGGGCAGCAAAGAAGCCACTTCTCTCCAGAAAAAACATCAGGGACAGACTGATATTCTGCAGAAGGTCCAGGGAGTGGACTGCTGAGGACTGGGGGAAAGTCATTTTCTCTGATGAATCCCCTTTTCGATTGTTTGGGACATCTGGAAAACAGCTTATTGGGAGAAGATGAGGTGAGCGCTACCACCAGTCTTGTCTCATGCCAACTGTAAAGCATCCTGAAACCATTCATGTGTGGGGTGGCTTCTCAGCCAAGGGAATCGGCTCTCTCACAGTCTTGCCTAAAAACACAGCCATGAATAAAGAATGGGACCAGAATGTCCTCCAAGATCAACTTCTCCCAACCGTCCAAGAGCAATGCCTTCTCCAGCATGATGGAGCACCTTGCCATAAAGCAAAGGGGAGAACTAAATGGCTCAGGGAACAAAACAGAGAGATTTTGGGTCCATGGCCTGGAAACTCCCCAGATCTTAATCCCATTGAGAACTTGTGGTCAATCATCAAGAGACGGGGGGACAAACAAGAACCTACAAATTCTGACAAAATGCAAGCATTGATTGTGCAAGAATGGACGGCTATCAGTCAGGATTTGGTGCAGAAGGTGATTGAGAGCTGCCAGGGAGAATTGCAGAGGTCCTGAAGAAGAAGAAGGGTCAACACTGCAAATATTACACCGCTGCAGTAACTCCTTCTAACTGTCACTATAAGCTTTTATTACTCAGAATATGATTGCAATTCTATTTCTGTATGTGATAAAAACATCTGACAAACCCACAGAAACCAGAGGGAGCAGATCATGTGACAAGAGGAGATTTGTGGCATTCTCAGAACTTTTGGCCATGACTGTATACAGGATGCCAGGCAGGGAGAGGGGTATGTGCATGTGTTCAGGACATTGGTTAGGGAGAGATGTGTGTATGTTTGTGTATAGGCCCCTGGGCAGGGGGAGGGGTTTATGTGTATGGAGGGTGCCAGGCAGGGAGATGGTTTATGTGTGTATACCTACTTGTACAGGGCATTGGGCAGGAAGAGGTGTTTGTGTATGTCAGGCATACAGAGAGGGGGATTGTGTACAGGGTGTGCGGTATTGTCCTGGCACTTGGTGTCCATCTCCTTACACATTTTTTTTTTGCAGGACTTGTGACATTTCTGCATTTGACCCTCCTCACTGCAGTTCAGGATCCAAACCATTTTCTTGGTCTTATTGGCACCCCTGGAAGTCTTGTTATGGCCGCTTTAACCCGACTTGTGCATCCTGGATTCCTGGATCATGTGACTGATGTGTAAGTTGCATTTGGTTAGTGCCATGTGTGTCTAACGGCTACATTCTGCGTATCACGGCATACACTACACGCTGGTTTGGCCCCCATACAATCACTAACCTGTCGCCCATTTCTTTGACAGCTGCCAGGCTTCTGGTTGGGACATTCTTCTGACTCTTTTGGACATTGTCAACCTTGTGTCTCAGCTCTTGTGCATTCCACTGTCAATGGATATCTCCATGGATATGTTAAATGAGATTTTGGGCACAATGAGACAAGAAGAAGTGGTGGCATCTCTCCTGCAGGTAGCCTAGAGTTAGTGATCGCCCGTCCCGTCTGCTCCCCTGCTATGGCCCACACGGCTTTGTCTTGTCTTTCAGGTGTGTTCTCTGCTCCCTGAAGATCAGGTGGAGACTCCACTCTGTCTTCTGAGTCGACTTGTCCTCATGAAGAAGGAGTTTTTGTCACAGTTTTCTTCTAAAGCTTCATCTTCAGAGCCTGTGGTGTCATGGTTGAGAAGAATGGTGTGGTCTGGCCCAGACTGTGTAGTCACTGAGCTCTTGACTCTGTTCAGTCACTTAATCCGAGCGTCCCCCACAAATGCCTCACTGGTGCAGAGAATTGTAGGAGACTGGGACACACTATTGTGCCAATGCTTTCAGGTTCCCGATGCCGAGATGAGATCAGCAGCCTGTTCTTTGGCTGGAAACCTCTCACGTCTTGGAGAATCGTTTTCAGCCTCTGTGGCAAAGAACCTTGTATCTTGTCTGTCCGACCCAGATAACAGAGTGCGCAGATCTGCAGCATTTGCTGTGGGAAATTGTGTTTTCCATAAATCCTGTACTGAAGATGGAGCCTTCTGGGTCTCCGCTGCCACATCTCAATTACTAATGTTATTGCGGGACCCCCAAGCCAAGACTCGAGTCCATGCAGCCACGGCCCTTGGGAACCTGGGAGCACTGTCCACTGATGAAGCAAATCTTCCTGGCCTTCTGGTGAAGGTGTCGCAGTCACTGCTTCATGCGGCATGTACAGATCAGGAGGAGCCTGTGCGCCTGGCATCAGTCATTGCTCTGCGCAGTCTCACTGGCATCACTAACGTCTGCCAGGTACATCCACATGTTAAGGGAATGCCGCTTTAGAAAATTACAGATTTTTTTTTTTTATATATTAAATGGGGTTTTTTTTAAAAAAAATGTCTGTTAGAGCTATAAGTACACCCATATACCTTTAGCCATGTATGGAGTGATTTCTAGGGGTCTCTGGGAGCTGCTGGTATCTCCTGCATTTGTTTACATCCTTCAGCTTCCTGCTATGTCACATCCTCACCCTTCCCCCGTCTCTTTAGCTATCCCGCTCTTTCCTACTTACTCAGCTCAACCCTCGACCCATATTATCTACTTTCCTTCCTGTGAGACGGCTCCTCGTCCTGTACGGATTCAGTTTTCTCCTCCAGCAATGATCCACCTCTATTGCGCATGTGTGGACGCCCAGTAGAGGTGAATTATCGGCAGCAATGCGCACCCTGCAGAATCATTACAGAGGGAGGAGTCGTCGTCTTACCAGCAGAAGCCTGGAGGCTAAGTATAATGGTGTGGATGGGGCGGGGGGGGGGGGGGAATCGTCTCCAGATAATCAGAAAATGTCCCTGAGGCAGTCACATGATATATGGGGAACTATACATTTTGGATTAATAATGTTTAGAAAGTAAGAGGGGTAGGGGGTTCAGATTAGTGTAGGGATTTCTGGTTACCCCGGACAACCCCTTAAGGTTTTTATTTTATTTCCATGTCAATATCTTTATTTTAAAAAAAAGAAAAATTCCAAACTGCAGTTTTCACTCTGGCTATCAGAGCTCCCTACATAGTTTGGCTTCTATAGTAGATAATTGTGAGCATGCTTTGTGACCTGTAGAGAGATCACTGTCCAGAGAGGGGGAGGTGCTAGAAGAGGTTAATGAGCATGCTTTGTGACCTGTAGAGAGATCACTGTCCAGAGAGGGGGAGGTGCTAGAAGAGGTTAATGAGCATGCTTTGTGACCTGTAGAGAGATCACTGTCCAGAGAGGGGGAGGTGCTAGAAGAGGTTAATGAGCATGCTTTGTGACCTGTAGAGAGATCACTGTCCAGAGAGGGGGAGGTGCTAGAAGAGGTTAATGAGCATGCTTTGTGACCTGTAGAGAGATCACTGTCCAGAGAGGGGGAGGTGCTAGAAGAGGTTAATGAGCATGCTTTGTGACCTGTAGAGAGATCACTGTCCAGAGAGGGGGAGGTGCTAGAAGAGGTTAATGAGCATGCTTTGTGACCTGTAGAGAGATCACTGTCCAGAGAGGGGGAGGTGCTAGAAGAGGTTAATGAGCATGCTTTGTGACCTGTAGAGAGATCACTGTCCAGAGAGGGGGAGGTGCTAGAAGAGGTTAATGAGCATGCTTTGTGACTTGTACAGAAGTCAGTAGGTGATTACTGTTCTGCCCTCGTGATCTCTCTACATGTCACACAGCATGCTCACTATCTTCTTCCATAGAAGACAATAGGTGATCACAGCTCTCCTCTATACAGTGAACTCTCCACACCGCATGGCTCTCCTATAGACCTCAGGGAATATTTCCAGACTATGGTATCTATGATCTGTGTGGCTGCTGTAAAATAGATTTCTAAATGCTGTTGAGCAAATCAGGCAAGATGGCTGCGCCCATGGAAATAATACAGAAAATAATCAGAAAGTGAAAGCAGATGAGAGCGAAGTGCTGGCTGTCATGGAGGTGATCCATTCCCTTGAAGTAGTTCAGCATGCTGGAGCCGTCTTCCTTCCCCGCATGCTGCATTCACTGTCAGGATTGGTATCAAAGATGATGGGGTGCCTATGTGCCAGTAGCGTGTATTTTAGTGGGGGAAGGGAGGATAATCTGGGACAACCAAGGGTCCAGAATGGAAAGTCTATCTTTTGTGTGCTCAGCCTTGTGGCTAATTCTTGGTATTTTCTTAGAGATCTGTATTCTCTTCTTTCTCTCTTCCTGCAGACATTGCATGCTCTCAATGCTGCTGAGAAACTGTCGGCCTCTCTGAGTGTTGAGAATCCGTCCAGCTATAGAGCACCCTCCCTGGCTCACCACTGTCAGAGACTTTTCCAACAGCTCGCAACGGACAGCCCTTGACCTCGCAGATGCTGCAGCCTTCCCTTATAGACATTCATGGATATGTAAGAGGGATCATGGAAAGGGCCACCTCTACCTCCGCTTGGTTCCCCTCCAACACCTGGGGGGAGTGGACATGATATGTAGAGATGAGCGAACACTATTCGAAACAGCCGTTCTAAATAGCACGCTCCCATAGAAATGAATGGACGTAGCCGGCACGCGGGGGGTTAAGCAGCCAGCCGCCGGCAAAGTCTGTGTGCCAGCTACGTCCATTCTTTTCTATGGGAGCGTGCTATACAAAATGGCTGTTTCAAATAGTGTTCACTCATCTCTAATGATAAGTTGTTCGTGTTGGAGCCTTTGGATGACTTCATTACATTGTCTTGTCCACTGATGTAACTATACAATAAATGTGGTGTAATGGTCGGGGTTACGTCGTGTTACTGTGTACGTGTGTCCTGCTCAGCCATGGCGGCCACCAGAAGTTTGAGACTGCGCCATACTTGTTTGGATGTGGTTGAGCTGCTATACCAGTAACAGCCATAGAGCAGAGAAGTGCTGTTTCTGGTAGAATGTAGCCATGTTCTTCTCCTACTATTTCGATAGGTCCTGACTATGAGAGAGTAAGCAGTGGACCTCCTCTAGGGGGCTGGAGATCAGAGATGTATTTGCTGCAGACGTACAGTCGTCTGAGTGATCCCGTCCGCTCACGGTGACCTTTGCTTCCGCTTTGCTCTCTTTTATCTTTGATGATCTTGTGATTAGGATGAATAATGTACAGAATGGAATCGGTGCCAACGATGTGGGTCTAGAGCCATAGCTTATCATAGGAGCCTCACCCAATCTTTACCCTTCCTCCGCACCTCTGTGTCACCCTGGATGTTCCCCACTAATGGTACCATGTTTGTTTCTAGGGACATTGGTGTGAAGTCATCCTCCGACAACACTAATTCCATAGTTTCACAGTAATCTTTAGGGTTATGGGCACATTCTGGCTGCGCTGCTGTAAGTTTGTGACTCTTCAGCTACAATTATTTATTATGCAACCTAAAAGTAAAAAACGAGAATCCTCTGACCCTGCTGAGATGCTTCTTATGTGCAGAGTCCTGGGTCTACACCTCAAGCTGCTCATTGGGATCCATGTCCAGGAAAAAGATTCTCCTCTGAGCTGCTTACAACTAAAGGGCCACAACCCTTCCCTTCTGGCATGACGAAAATGATTTTGAGGCGGATTCAGCCAAAAACTCTGTGTGCACTGACCCTAAGAGACATTCCTGACAAGCAAGACTTAGACACGGCTGCCCATCCTACAGGGGGCGCTATGAAGAGCTGGTGTCCAGTACTTGTTCTTGGATGAGGACAATTCCTGCCTGGCCCTCCTGTGTACAGTGGGATTAGTTAGTGAACACCACTGGTATCGGAGACATAAATGGCCCCAGAGCGGCCAGCCAAGGGCCCTTCACACCATCACCTTCTTCAGGACACATTCCTGTGGCTTGCCAACTTGCCGTTACTTCCGGCCTCCCATTTGCCAGCTTGGCATGCTCTGTCTGGGCACTATGGGAGGATTCTGCTGCTCATGGATCTGTTGAAGACTTGACTTTGATATTGAAGCTGGCGTGCAGTGGTTGGGGGACTCATGATGGCCTCATCACATCTTTCAGCTATTAAGTAAGCTATTAGTGGTCATCACAATGGTCAAACTAATCCCAAACTCTGCCCAGAAGTTAATGTTTACAGATGTTTCACCAGGAGGCCCTTTTAAAAGAAGGTGAATGTAAAGTGAGAAGAGCCCCGCAGCAGCTGCAGCATGTCGCCCAACGCCTCCCCCGCTATCAGTAACCCTGCCGATATCTCTGTGATTGTCGGATACTTTGTGGTGGTTGTTGGTGTCGGTTTGTGGGTAAGTGCTGGAGGACTTGGCACCGACATGGAGGGTCCCGGTCCCTTCTAAGGCCTCGCTAGTCCCTGCTTATATGTTACTTTGCCTGCTTGGTCATGTTGTTGTTCCAGGATTTTTCAGCACAATTTCGATGTTTTCTGAAGATTTTCTTTTTAGTCTGCGTGTCACGGAGCAAAGGTATACGTCTTCCTCCGGATGGTCTTTTGAATCAACAGGGACGCAAGAGGTCGGGAGACAACAGCAATTTATTGTAATCCACAAAGTTAGTAGCCGGCGGCGGTCACATCAACCGTAATAACAATAAGTCCACAGAAGTCACAATCCAATGATAGCTTTGGTTCCTTGGTCCTGTAACTAAATTCTGGCTCTCTGCAGAGCTGTGCACAGGCCGGCTAACACATACTAACTGCTAGCTACAACTATATACTAAACTGTTACTTCCTATACCTGGGGGTGGGAAGGGCTGAGTCACAGATCCTTCCCCCCTCACCTATGCCAAGGAGAGCAGACTCCCTGTCTCTTTTGAACAATGCACAGTCCAACATCTTCTTGGAGACACTGATCAGATTATCTCCACCCATTGTCCTCACTAGTTAGAGGTATTTGCATACAATGTGCTAACACACTAGACCCTAATCAGCCAACTACACATTGATGTTTACAACAGGTTAGAGAATACATTCCACATGAAATATATATTACACATGGCCTATAGTATAGACTCTAACCATCCCGTGACACTGCGAATGACAATAAATCTCCAATTTTCATATAAAATGTAATATAATGCAAAATAGTACAGAAGAAAGAAATGGTTAGAAAACACCGAGGATCTGATAGTCTGCTGTATATGTGATGTACAGGCTGTGGTATGGTATATAGGGGACACTCTACTATAGGGGCACGGCCTGTGTATGATGTACAGGGTGTGGTATGGTATAGAGGGACACTCTGCTATAGGGGCACGGCCTGTGTATGATGTACAGGGTGTGGTATGGTATAGAGGGACACTCTACTATAGGGGCACAGCCTGTGTATGATGTACAGGGTGTGGTATGGTATAGAGGGACACTCTACTATAGGGGCACGGCCTGTGTATGATGTACAGGGTGTGGTATGGTATATAGGGACACTCTGCTATAGGGGCATGGCCTGTGTATGTGATGTACAGGCTGTGGTATGGTATATAGGGGACACTCTACTATAGGGGCGCGGCCTGTGTATGATGTACAGGCTGTAGTATGGTATAGAGGGACACTCTACTATAGGGGCACGGCCTGTGTGTGATGTACAGGGTGTGGTATGGTATATAGGGACACTCTGCTATAGGGGCACGGCCTGTGTATGATGTACAGGGTGTGGTATGGTATATAGGGACACTCTGCTATAGGGGCACGGCCTGTGTATGATGTGCAGGCTGTGGTATGGTATAGAGGGACACTCTACTATAGGGGCACGGCCTGTGTGTGATGTACAGGGTGTGGTATGGTATAGAGGGACACTCTGCTATAGGGGCATGGCCTGTGTATGATGTGCAGGCTGTGGTATGGTATATAGGGGACACTCTACTATAGGGGCACGGCCTGTGTATGATGTACAGGGTGTGGTATGGTATAGAGGGACACTCTGCTATAGGGGCATGGCCTGTGTATGATGTGCAGGCTGTGGTATGGTATATAGGGGACACTCTACTATAGGGGCACGGCCTGTGTATGATGTACAGGCTGTGGTATGGTATATAGGGGACACTCTACTATAGGGGCACGGCCTGTGTGTGATGTACAGGGTGTGGTATGGTATATAGGGACACTCTGCTATAGGGGCACGGCCTGTGTATGATGTACAGGGTGTGGTATGGTATAGAGGGACACTCTACTATAGGGGCACAGCCTGTGTATGATGTACAGGCTGTGGTATGGTATATAGGGACACTCTACTATAGGGGCACGGCCTGTGTATGATGTACAGGGTGTGGTATGGTATAGAGGGACACTCTACTATAGGGGCACAGCCTGTGTATGATGTACAGGCTGTGGTATGGTATATAGGGACACTCTACTATAGGGGCACGGCCTGTGTATGATGTACAGGGTGTGGTATGGTATATAGGGACACTCTACTATAGGGACACGGCCTGTGTATGATGTACAGGGTGTGGTATGGTATATAGGGACACTCTGCTATAGGGGCACGGCCTGTGTATGATGTACAGGGTGTGGTATGGTATAGAGGGACACTCTGCTATAGGGGCACGGCCTGTGTATGTGATGTACAGGCTGTGGTATGGTATATAGGGACACTCTACTATAGGGGCACGGCCTGTGTATGATGTACAGGGTGTGGTATGGTATATAGGGACATTACTATAGGGGCACGGCCTGTGTATGATGTACAGGCTGTGGTATGGTATATAGGGACACTCTGCTATAGGGGCACGGCCTGTGTATGAGGTACAGGGTGTGGTATGGTATATAGGGACACTCTGCTATAGGGACACGGCCTGTGTATGATGTACAGGGTGTGGTATGGTATAGAGAGACACTCTGCTATAGGGGCACGGCCTGTGTATGTGATGTACAGGGTGTGGTATGGTATAGAGGGACACTCTACTATAGGGGCACGGCCTGTGTATGAGGTACAGGGTGTGGTATGGTATAGAGGGACACTCTACTATAGGGGCACAGCCTGTATATGTGATGTACAGGGTGTGGTATGGTATATAGGGACACTCTGCTATAGGGGCACGGCCTGTGTGTGATGTACAGGGTGTGGTATGGTATAGAGGGACACTCTACTATAGGGGCACAGCCTGTGTATGATGTACAGGGTGTGGTATGGTATATAGGGACACTCTACTATAGGGACACGGCCTGTGTATGATGTACAGGGTGTGGTATGGTATATAGGGACACTCTGCTATAGGGGCACGGCCTGTGTATGATGTACAGGGTGTGGTATGGTATAGAGGGACACTCTGCTATAGGGGCACGGCCTGTGTATGTGATGTACAGGCTGTGGTATGGTATATAGGGACACTCTACTATAGGGGCACGGCCTGTGTATGATGTACAGGCTGTGGTATGGTATATAGGGACACTCTACTATAGGGGCACGGCCTGTGTATGATGTACAGGGTGTGGTATGGTATATAGGGACACTCTGCTATAGGGGCACGGCCTGTGTATGATGTACAGGCTGTGGTATGGTATATAGGGACACTCTGCTATAGGGGCACGGCCTGTGTATGATGTACAGGGTGTGGTATGGTATAGAGGGACACTCTGCTATAGGGGCACGGCCTGTGTATGATGTACAGGCTGTGGTATGGTATATAGGGACACTCTACTATAGGGGCACGGCCTGTGTATGATGTACAGGGTGTGGTATGGTATAGAGGGACACTCTGCTATAGGGTGTCACGGAGCAAAGGTATACGTCTTCCTCCGGATGGTCTTTTGAATCAACACGGACGCAAGAGGTCGGGAGACAACAGCAATTTATTGTAATCCACAAAGTTAGTAGCCGGCGGCGGTCACATCAACCGTAATAACAATAAGTCCACAGAAGTCACAATCCAATGATAGCTTTGGCTCCTTGGTCCTGTAACTAAATCCTGGCTCTCTGCAGAGCTGTGCACAGGCCGGCTAACACATACTCTGCTATAGGGGCATGGCCTGTGTATGAGGTACAGGGTGTGGTATGGTATAGATGGACACTCTGCTATAGGGACACGGCCTGTGTATGATGTACAGGGTGTGGTATGGTATAGAGGGACACTCAGCTATAGGGGCACGGCCTGTGTATGATGTGCAGGCTGTGGTATGGTATAGAGAGACACTCTACTATAGGGGCACGGCCTGTATATGATGTGCAGGCTGTGGTATGGTATATAGGGACACTACTATAGGGGCACGGCCTGTGTATGATGTACAGGGTGTGGTATGGTATAGAGGGACACTCTGCTATAGGGGCACGGCCTGTGTATGTGATGTACAGGGTGTGGTATGGTATAGAGGGACACTCTGCTATAAGGGCACGGCCTGTGTATGATGTACAGGGTGTGGTATGGTATAGAGGGACACTCTGCTATAGGGGCACGGCCTGTGTATGATGTACAGGGTGTGGTATGGTATATAGGGACACTGCTATAGGGGCACGGCCTGTGTATGAGGTACAGGGTGTGGTATGGTATATAGGGACACTCTACTATAGGGGCACGGCCTGTATATGATGTACAGGGTGTGGTATGGTATATAGGGACACTGCTATAGGGGCACAGCCTGTGTATGAGGTGCAGGGTGAGGTATGGTATATAGGGACACTCTACTATAGGGGCACGGCCTGTATATGATGTACAGGGTGTGGTATGGTATATAGGGACACTGCTATAGGGGCACGGCCTGTGTATGATGTGCAGGCTGTGGTATGGTATATAGGGACACTATACTATAGGGACACGGCCTGTGTATGAGGTACAGGGTGTGGTATGGTATATAGGGACACTACTATAGGGGCACGGCCTGTATATGATGTACAGGGTGTGGTATGGTATAGAGGGACACTCTGCTATAGGGGCACGGCCTGTGTATGATGTACAGGCTGTGGTATGGTATATAGGGACACTCTACTATAGGGGCACGGCCTGTATATGATGTGCAGGCTGTGGTATGGTATATAGGGACACTACTATAGGGGCACGGCCTGTGTATGATGTACAGGGTGTGGTATGGTATAGAGGGACACTCTGCTATAGGGGCACGGCCTGTGTATGTGATGTACAGGGTGTGGTATGGTATAGAGGGACACTCTACTATAGGGGCACGGCCTGTGTATGATGTACAGGGTGTGGTATGGTATATAGGGACACTGCTATAGGGGCACGGCCTGTGTATGAGGTACAGGGTGTGGTATGGTATATAGGGACACTCTACTATAGGGGCACGGCCTGTATATGATGTACAGGGTGTGGTATGGTATATAGGGACACTGCTATAGGGGCACAGCCTGTGTATGAGGTGCAGGGTGAGGTATGGTATATAGGGACACTCTACTATAGGGGCACGGCCTGTATATGATGTACAGGGTGTGGTATGGTATATAGGGACACTGCTATAGGGGCACGGCCTGTGTATGATGTGCAGGCTGTGGTATGGTATATAGGGACACTATACTATAGGGACACGGCCTGTGTATGAGGTACAGGGTGTGGTATGGTATATAGGGACACTACTATAGGGGCACGGCCTGTATATGATGTACAGGGTGTGGTATGGTATAGAGGGACACTCTGCTATAGGGGCACGGCCTGTGTATGATGTACAGGCTGTGGTATGGTATATAGGGACACTCTACTATAGGGGCACGGCCTGTGTATGAGGTACAGGGTGTGGTATGGTATAGAGGGACACTCTGCTATAGGGGCACGGCCTGTGTATGATGTACAGGGTGTGGTATGGTATAGAGGGACACTCTGCTATAGGGGCACGGCCTGTGTATGATGTACAGGGTGTGGTATGGTATAGAGGGACACTCTGCTATAAGGGCACGGCCTGTGTATGAGGTACAGGTTGTGGTATGGTATATAGGGACACTGCTATAGGGGCATGGCCTGTGTATGAGGTACAGGGTGTGGTATGGTATATAGGGACACTCTACTATAGGGGCACGGCCTGTGTATGAGGTACAGGGTGTGGTATGGTATAGAGGGACACTCTACTATAGGGGCACGGCCTGTGTATGATGTACAGGGTGTGGTATGGTATAGAGGGACACTCTGCTATAGGGGCACGGCCTGTGTATGATGTGCAGGCTGTGGTATGGTATAGAGGGACACTCTACTATAGGGGCACGGCCTGTGTATGATGTACAGGCTGTGGTATGGTATAGAGGGACACTCTGCTATAGGGGCACGGCCTGTGTATGATGTACAGGGTGTGGTATGGTATAGAGGGACACTCTGCTATAGGGACACGGCCTGTGTATGATGTACAGGGTGTGGTATGGTATAGAGGGACACTCTACTATAGGGGCACGGCCTGTATATGATGTACAGGGTGTGGTATGGTATAGAGGGACACTCTGCTATAGGGGCACGGCCTGTGTATGAGGTACAGGGTGTGGTATGGTATAGAGGGACACTCTACTATGGGGGCACGGCCTGTGTATGATGTACAGGGTGTGGTATGGTATAGAGGGACACTCAGCTATAGGGCACGGCCTGTGTATGATGTGCAGGCTGTGGTATGGTATAGAGAGACACTCTGCTATAGGGGCACGGCCTGTGTATGATGTACAGGGTGTGGTATGGTATAGAGGGACACTCTGCTATAGGGGCACGGCCTGTGTATGATGTGTAGGCTGTGGTATGGTATATAGGGACACTCTACTATAGGGGCACGGCCTGTGTATGTGATGTACAGGGTGTGGTATGGTATAGAGGGACACTCTACTATAGGGGCACGGCCTGTGTATGATGTACAGGGTGTGGTATGGTATAGAGGGACACTCTACTATAGGGGCACGGCCTGTGTATGATGTGCAGGCTGTGGTATGGTATAGAGGGACACTCTACTATAGGGGCACGGCCTGTGTATGAGGTACAGGGTGTGGTATGGTATAGAGGGACACTCTGCTATAGGGACACGGCCTGTGTATGAGGTACAGGGTGTGGTATGGTATAGAGGGACACTCAGCTATAGGGGCACGGCCTGTGTATGATGTGCAGGCTGTGGTATGGTATAGAGAGACACTCTACTATAGGGGCACGGCCTGTGTATGATGTACAGGGTGTGGTATGGTATATAGGGACACTCTACTATAGGGGCACGGCCTGTGTATGATGTACAGGGTGTGGTATGGTATAGAGGGACACTCTGCTATAGGGGCACGGCCTGTGTATGTGATGTACAGGGTGTGGTATGGTATAGAGGGACACTCTACTATAGGGGCACGGCCTGTGTATGATGTACAGGGTGTGGTATGGTATAGAGGGACACTCTACTATAGGGGCGCGGCCTGTGTATGATGTACAGGGTGTGGTATGGTATAGAGGGACACTCTACTATAGGGGCACAGCCTGTGTATGATGTACAGGGTGTGGTATGGTATATAGGGACACTCTACTATAGGGACACGGCCTGTGTATGATGTACAGGGTGTGGTATGGTATAGAGGGACACTCTACTATAGGGGCACGGCCTGTGTATGAGGTACAGGGTGTGGTATGGTATAGAGGGACACTCTGCTATAGGGGCACGGCCTGTGTATGATGTACAGGGTGTGGTATGGTATAGAGGGACACTCTGCTATAGGGGCACGGCCTGTGTATGAGGTACAGGGTGTGGTATGGTATAGAGGGACACTCTGCTATAAGGGCACGGCCTGTGTATGATGTACAGGGTGTGGTATGGTATATAGGGACACTCTGCTATAGGGGCACGGCCTGTGTATGAGGTACAGGGTGTGGTATGGTATATAGGGACACTACTATAGGGGCACGGCCTGTATATGATGTACAGGGTGTGGTATGGTATAGAGGGACACTCTGCTATAGGGGCACGGCCTGTGAATGATGTACAGGCTGTGGTATGGTATAGAGGGACACTCTACTATAGGGACACGGCCTGTATATGATGTACAGGGTGTGGTATGGTATAGAGGGACACTCTGCTATAAGGGCACGGCCTGTGTATGAGGTACAGGGTGTGGTATGGTATAGAGGGGCACTCTACTATAGGGGCACGGCCTGTGTATGATGTACAGGGTGTGGTATGGTATAGAGGGACACTCTGCTATAGGGGCACAGCCTGTGTATGAGGTACAGGGTGTGGTATGGTATATAGGGACACTCTACTATAGGGGCACGGCCTGTATATGATGTACAGGGTGTGGTATGGTATAGAGGGACACTCTGCTATAGGGGCACGGCCTGTGTATGATGTACAGGGTGTGGTATGGTATAGAGGGACACTCTACTATAGGGACACGGCCTGTATATGATGTACAGGGTGTGGTATGGTATAGAGGGACACTCTGCTATAGGGGCACGGCCTGTGTATGAGGTACAGGGTGTGGTATGGTATAGAGGGACACTCTACTATAGGGGCACGGCCTGTGTATGATGTACAGGGTGTGGTATGGTATAGAGAGGCACTCTACTATAGGGGCACGGCCTGTGTATGATGTACAGGGTGTGGTATGGTATAGAGGGACACTCTGCTATAGGGGCACGGCCTGTGTATGATGTGCAGGCTGTGGTATGGTATATAGGGACACTCTACTATAGGGGCACGGCCTGTGTATGATGTACAGGGTGTGGTATGGTATAGAGGGACACTCTGCTATAGGGGCACGGCCTGTGTATGATGTACAGGGTGTGGTATGGTATAGAGGGACACTCTACTATAGGGGCACGGCCTGTGTATGATGTACAGGGTGTGGTATGGTATATAGGGACACTCTACTATAGGGGCACGGCCTGTGTATGAGGTACAGGGTGTGGTATGGTATAGAGGGACACTCTACTATAGGGGCACGGCCTGTGTATGATGTACAGGCTGTGGTATGGTATAGAGGGACACTCTACTATAGGGGCACGGCCTGTGTATGTGATGTACAGGGTGTGGTATGGTATAGAGGGACACTCTACTATAGGGGCACGGCCTGTGTATGATGTACAGGGTGTGGTATGGTATAGAGGGACACTCTACTATAGGGGCACGGCCTGTGTATGATGTGCAGGCTGTGGTATGGTATAGAGGGACACTCTACTATAGGGGCACGGCCTGTGTATGAGGTACAGGGTGTGGTATGGTATAGAGGGACACTCTGCTATAGGGACACGGCCTGTGTATGAGGTACAGGGTGTGGTATGGTATAGAGGGACACTCAGCTATAGGGGCACGGCCTGTGTATGATGTGCAGGCTGTGGTATGGTATAGAGAGACACTCTACTATAGGGGCACGGCCTGTGTATGATGTACAGGGTGTGGTATGGTATATAGGGACACTCTACTATAGGGGCACGGCCTGTGTATGATGTACAGGGTGTGGTATGGTATAGAGGGACACTCTGCTATAGGGGCACGGCCTGTGTATGTGATGTACAGGGTGTGGTATGGTATAGAGGGACACTCTACTATAGGGGCACGGCCTGTGTATGATGTACAGGGTGTGGTATGGTATAGAGGGACACTCTACTATAGGGGCGCGGCCTGTGTATGATGTACAGGGTGTGGTATGGTATAGAGGGACACTCTACTATAGGGACACGGCCTGTGTATGATGTACAGGGTGTGGTATGGTATAGAGGGACACTCTACTATAGGGGCACGGCCTGTGTATGAGGTACAGGGTGTGGTATGGTATAGAGGGACACTCTGCTATAGGGGCACGGCCTGTGTATGATGTACAGGGTGTGGTATGGTATAGAGGGACACTCTGCTATAGGGGCACGGCCTGTGTATGAGGTACAGGGTGTGGTATGGTATAGAGGGACACTCTGCTATAAGGGCACGGCCTGTGTATGATGTACAGGGTGTGGTATGGTATATAGGGACACTCTGCTATAGGGGCACGGCCTGTGTATGAGGTACAGGGTGTGGTATGGTATATAGGGACACTCTACTATAGGGGCACGGCCTGTATATGATGTACAGGGTGTGGTATGGTATAGAGGGACACTCTGCTATAGGGGCACGGCCTGTGAATGATGTACAGGCTGTGGTATGGTATAGAGGGACACTCTACTATAGGGACACGGCCTGTATATGATGTACAGGGTGTGGTATGGTATAGAGGGACACTCTGCTATAAGGGCACGGCCTGTGTATGAGGTACAGGGTGTGGTATGGTATAGAGGGGCACTCTACTATAGGGGCACGGCCTGTGTATGATGTACAGGGTGTGGTATGGTATAGAGGGACACTCTGCTATAGGGGCACAGCCTGTGTATGAGGTACAGGGTGTGGTATGGTATATAGGGACACTCTACTATAGGGGCACGGCCTGTATATGATGTACAGGGTGTGGTATGGTATAGAGGGACACTCTGCTATAGGGGCACGGCCTGTGTATGATGTACAGGGTGTGGTATGGTATAGAGGGACACTCTACTATAGGGACACGGCCTGTATATGATGTACAGGGTGTGGTATGGTATAGAGGGATGTAACGGAGCAAAGGTATACGTCTTCCTCCGGATGGTCTTTTGAATCAACACGGACGCAAGAGGTCGGGAGACAACAGCAATTTATTGTAATCCACAAAGTTAGTAGCCGGCGGCGGTCACATCAACCGTAATAACAATAAGTCCACAGAAGTCACAATCCAATGATAACTTTGGTTCCTTGGTCCTGTAACTAAGTCCTGGCTCTCTGCAGAGCTGTGCACAGGCCGGCTAACACATACTAACTGCTAGCTATATACTATATACTAAACTGTTACACCTATACCTGGGGGTGGGAAGGGCTGAGCCACAGATCCTTCCCCCCTCACCTATGCCAAGGAGAGCAGACTCCCTGTCTACTATGGACAATGCACCATCCAACATCTTCTTGGAGACACTGATCAGATTATCTCCACCCATTGTCCTCACTAGTTAGAGGTATTTGCATACAATGTGCTAACACACTAGACCCCAATCAGCCAACTACACATTGATGTTTACAACAGGTTAGAGAATACATTCCACATGAAATATATATTACACATTGCCTATAGTATAGACTCTAACCATCCCGTGACAAGGGACACTCTGCTATAGGGGCACGGCCTGTGTATGAGGTACAGGGTGTGGTATGGTATAGAGGGACACTCTACTATAGGGGCACGGCCTGTGTATGATGTACAGGGTGTGGTATGGTATAGAGAGGCACTCTACTATAGGGGCACGGCCTGTGTATGATGTACAGGGTGTGGTATGGTATAGAGGGACACTCTGCTATAGGGGCACGGCCTGTGTATGATGTGCAGGCTGTGGTATGGTATATAGGGACACTCTACTATAGGGGCACGGCCTGTGTATGATGTACAGGGTGTGGTATGGTATAGAGGGACACTCTGCTATAGGGGCACGGCCTGTGTATGATGTACAGGGTGTGGTATGGTATAGAGGGACACTCTACTATAGGGGCACGGCCTGTGTATGATGTACAGGGTGTGGTATGGTATATAGGGACACTCTACTATAGGGGCACGGCCTGTGTATGAGGTACAGGGTGTGGTATGGTATAGAGGGACACTCTGCTATAGGGGCACGGCCTGTGTATGATGTACAGGGTGTGGTATGGTATATAGGGACACTCTACTATAGGGGCACGGCCTGTGTATGAGGTACAGGGTGTGGTATGGTATAGAAGGACACTTTGCTATAGGGGCACGGCCTGTGTATGAGGTACAGGGTGTGGTATGGTATATAGGGACACTCTGCTATAGGGGCACGGCCTGTGTATGATGTACAGGGTGTGGTATGGTATATAGGGACACTCTGCTATAGAGGCACGGCCTGTGTATGATGTACAGGGTGTGGTATGGTATAGAGGGACACTCTGCTATAGGGGCACGGCCTGTGTATGATGTACAGGGTGTGGTATGGTATATAGGGACACTCTGCTATAGGGGCACGGCCTGTGTATGATGTACAGGGTGTGGTATGGTATATAGGGACACTCTGCTATAGAGGCACGGCCTGTGTATGATGTACAGGGTGTGGTATGGTATAGAGGGACACTCTGCTATAGGGGCACGGCCTGTGTATGAGGTACAGGGTGTGGTATGGTATAGAGGGACACTCTACTATAGGGGCACAGCCTTTATATGTGATGTACAGGGTGTGGTATGGTATATAGGGACACTCTGCTATAGGGACACGGCCTGTGTATGATGTGCAGGCTGTGGTATGGTATATAGGGACACTATACTATAGGGGCACGGCCTGTGTATGATGTACAGGGTGTGGTATGGTATATAGGGACACTCTACTATAGGGACATGGCCTGTGTATGATGTACAGGGTGTGGTATGGTATAGAGGGACACTCTACTATAGGGGCACGGCCTGTGTATGAGGTACAGGGTGTGGTATGGTATAGAGGGACACTCTACTATAGGGGCACGGCCTGTGTATGAGGTACAGGGTGTGGTATGGTATAGAAGGACACTTTGCTATAGGGGCACGGCCTGTGTATGAGGTACAGGGTGTGGTATGGTATAGAGGGACACTCTGCTATAGGGGCATGGCCTGTGTATGAGGTACAGGGTGTGGTATGGTATAGAGGGACACTCTGCTATAGGGGCACGGCCTTTGTATGAGGTACAGGGTGTGGTATGGTATAGAGGGACACTCTGCTATAGGGGCACGGCCTGTGTATGAGGTACAGGGTGTGGTATGGTATAGAGGGACACTCTACTATAGGGGCACAGCCTGTATATGTGATGTACAGGGTGTGGTATGGTATAGAGGGACACTCTGCTATAGGGGCACGGCCTGTGTATGAGGTACAGGGTGTGGTATGGTATAGAGGGACACTCTACTATAGGGGCACAGCCTGTATATGTGATGTACAGGTTGTGGTATGGTATATAGGGACACTCTGCTACAGGGACACGGCCTGTGTATGATGTGCAGGCTGTGGTATGGTATATAGGGACACTATACTATAGGGGCACGGCCTGTGTATGATGTACAGGGTGTGGTATGGTATAGAGGGACACTCTGCTATAGGGACACGGCCTGTGTATGATGTACAGCGTGTGGTATGGTATATAGGGACACTCAGCTATAGGGGCACGGCCTGTGTATGATGTACAGCGTGTGGTATGGTATAGAGGGACACTCTGCTATAGGGGCACGGCCTGTGTATGATGTACAGGGTGTGGTATGGTATAGAGGGACACTCTGCTATAGGGACACGGCCTGTGTATGATGTACAGGGTGTGGTATGGTATATAGGGACACTCTGCTATAGGGGCACGGCCTGTGTATGAGGTACAGGGTGTGGTATGGTATAGAGGGACACTCTACTATAGGGGCACGGCCTGTGTATGATGTACAGCGTGTGGTATGGTATAGAGGGACACTCTGCTATAGGGGCACGGCCTGTGTATGATGTACAGGGTGTGGTATGGTATAGAGGGACACTCTACTATAGGGGCACAGCCTGTATATGTGATGTACAGGGTGTGGTATGGTATATAGGGACACTCTGCTATAGGGACACGGCCTGTGTATGATGTGCAGGCTGTGGTATGGTATAGAGGGACACTCTGCTATAGGGGCACGGCCTGTGTATGATGTACATGGTGTGGTATGGTATAGAGGGTTACTCTGCAGGGTCTTCCGCTATAGGGGACACGCTCTGTTGGTCTCCTGACTAATGAACTACTTTACATCTTACAGGAATGTGTCCAGCTCTTGTACATTTCGCTGATTAGGAATTTGTGATTCATTTGGATGCACATGACAAGTCCTAGGAGCGCCTCGCCCCATGTTACTCTGTAAGGACATTGGCGGGAATGGTATTTCCTCCACTATTCTAGATCCCCGGAGATCCAGGCAGAGTCACAAAATCCCGTATTAACCATTCAGTTATTTACTATCTATTAACTATTATCACATTTATCTTCTTTCAGAGGTTGTGCCAACCTGGAGGGGTGTAATGTACAATACCAAGTGTCAGAAGGAGGGGTGTAATGTACAATATATAGTGTCAGAAGGAGGGGTGTAATGTACAATACCAAGTGTCAGAAGGAGGGGTGTAATGTACAATATATAGTGTCAGAAGGAGGGGTGTAATGTACAATATATAGTGTCAGATGGAGGGGTGTAATGTATAATGTATAGTGTCAGATGGAGGGTGTAATGTACAATGTATAGTGTCAGATGGAGGGGTGTAATGTACAATATATAGCGTCAGATGGAGGGGTGTAATGTACAATATATAGTGTCAGATGGAGGGGTGTAATGTACAATATATAGTATCAGATGGAGGGGTGTAATGTATAATGTATAGTGTCAGATGGAGGGGTGTAATGTACAATATATAGCGTCAGATGGAGGGTGTAATGTACAATATATAGCGTCAGATGGAGGGTGTAATGTACAATATATAGTGTCAGATGGAGGGTGTAATGTACAATATATAGTGTCAGATGGAGGGTGTAATGTACAATGTATAGCGTCAGATGGAGGGGTGTAATGTACAATATATAGTGTCAGATGGAGGGTGTAATGTACAATATATAGCGTCAGATGGAGGGTGTACTGTACAATATATAGCGTCAGATGGAGGGGTGTAATGTACAATGTATAGCGTCAGATGGAGGGGTGTAATGTACAATGTATAGCGTCAGATGGAGGGGTGTAATGTACAATATATAGTGTCAGATGGAGGGGTGTAATGTACAATGTATAGCGTCAGATGGAGGGGTGTAATGTACAATGTATAGCGTCAGATGGAGGGGTGTAATGTACAATGTATAGTGTCAGATGGAGGGGTGTAATGTACAATATATAGTGTCAGATGGAGGGGTGTAATGTACAATGTATAGTGTCAGATGGAGGGGTGTAATGTACAATGTATAGCGTCAGATGGAGGGGTGTAATGTACAATATATAGTGTCAGATGGAGGGGTGTAATGTACAATATATAGTGTCAGATGGAGGGTGTAATGTACAATATATAGTGTCAGATGGAGGGGTGTAATGTACAATATATAGTGTCAGATGGAGGGGTGTAATGTACAATATATAGTGTCAGATGGAGGGGTGTAATGTACAATATATAGTGTCAGATGGAGGGGTGTAATGTATATATATATAGTGTCAGATGGAGGGGTGTAATGTACAATATATAGTGTCAGATGGAGGGTGTAATGTACAATATATAGTGTCAGATGGAGGGGTGTAATGTACAATGTATAGTGTCAGATGGAGGGGTGTAATGTACAATATATAGTGTCAGATGGAGGGTGTAATGTACATTATATAGTGTCAGATGGAGGGGTGTAATGTACAATATATAGCGTCAGATGGAGGGTGTAATGTACAATATATAGCGTCAGATGGAGGGTGTAATGTACAATATATAGCGTCAGATGGAGGGTGTAATGTACAATATATAGTGTCAGATGGAGGGGTGTAATGTACAATATATAGCGTCAGATGGAGGGTGTAATGTACAATGTATAGCGTCAGATGGAGGGTGTAATGTACAATGTATAATGTCAGATGGAGGGGTGTAATGTACAATGTATAGCGTCAGATGGAGGGTGTAATGTACAATGTATAGCGTCAGATGGAGGGGTGTAATGTACAATGTATAGCGTCAGATGGAGGGGTGTAATGTACAATGTATAGCGTCAGATGGAGGGGTGTAATGTACAATGTATAGCGTCAGATGGAGGGGTGTAATGTACAATATATAGTGTCAGATGGAGGGTGTAATGTACAATATATAGTGTCAGATGGAGGGGTGTAATGTACAATATATAGTGTCAGATGGAGGGTGTAATGTACAATATATAGCGTCAGATGGAGGGTGTAATGGACATTATATAGCGTCAGATGGAGGGTGTAATGTACAATATATAGTGTCAGATGGAGGGGTGTAATGTACAATATATAGTGTCAGATGGAGGGGTGTAATGTACAATATATAGTGTCAGATGGAGGGGTGTAATGTACAATATATAGTGTCAGATGGAGGGGTGTAATGTACAATATATAGTGTCAGATGGAGGGGTGTAATGTACAATATATAGTGTCAGATGGAGGGGTGTAATGTACAATATATAGCGTCAGATGGAGGGTGTAATGTACAATATATAGCGTCAGATGGAGGGTGTACTGTACAATATATAGTGTCAGATGGAGGGGTGTAATGTACAATATATAGTGTCAGATGGAGGGGTGTAATGTACAATGTATAGCGTCAGATGGAGGGGTGTAATGTACAATGTATAGCGTCAGATGGAGGGGTGTAATGTACAATGTATAGCGTCAGATGGAGGGGTGTAATGTACAATGTATAGCGTCAGATGGAGGGTGTAATGTACAATGTATAGCGTCAGATGGAGGGGTGTAATGTACAATGTATAGCGTCAGATGGAGGGGTGTAATGTACAATGTATAGCGTCAGATGGGGGGGTGTAATGTACAATGTATAGCGTCAGATGGAGGGGTGTAATGTACAATGTATAGCGTCAGATGGAGGGGTGTAATGTACAATGTATAGCGTCAGATGGAGGGGTGTAATGTACAATGTATAGTGTCAGATGGAGGGTGTAATGTACAATATATAGCGTCAGATGGAGGGTGTAATGGACATTATATAGCGTCAGATGGAGGGTGTAATGTACAATATATAGTGTCAGATGGAGGGGTGTAATGTACAATATATAGTGTCAGATGGAGGGGTGTAATGTACAATATATAGTGTCAGATGGAGGGGTGTAATGTACAATGTATAGCGTCAGATGGAGGGGTGTAATGTACAATGTATAGCGTCAGATGGAGGGGTGTAATGTACAATATATAGTGTCAGATGGAGGGGTGTAATGTACAATGTATAGTGTCAGATGGAGGGTGTAATGTACAATATATAGTGTCAGATGGAGTGTGTAATGTACAATATATAGTGTCAGATGGAGGGGTGTAATGTACAATATATAGTGTCAGATGGAGGGGTGTAATGTACAATATATAGTGTCAGATGGAGGGGTGTAATGTATAATATATAGTGTCAGATGGAGGGGTGTAATGTACAATGTATAGTGTCAGATGGAGGGTGTAATGTACAATATATAGTGTCAGATGGAGGGGTGTAATGTACAATATATAGTGTCAGATGGAGGGGTGTAATGTACAATATATAGTGTCAGATGGAGGGGTGTAATGTACAATGTATAGTGTCAGATGGAGGGGTGTAATGTACAATGTATAGTGTCAGATGGAGGGTGTAATGTACAATATATAGTGTCAGATGGAGGGTGTAATGTACAATATATAGTGTCAGATGGAGGGTGTAATGTACAATGTATAGTGTCAGATGGAGGGGTGTAATGTACAATGTATAGCGTCAGATGGAGGGTGTAATGTACAATGTATAGTGTCAGATGGAGGGGTGTAATGTACAATGTATAGCGTCAGATGGAGGGTGTAATGTACAATGTATAGCGTCAGATGGAGGGTGTAATGTACAATATATAGTGTCAGATGGAGGGGTGTAATGTACAATATATAGCGTCAGATGGAGGGGTGTAATGTACAATATATAGCGTCAGATGGAGGGGTGTAATGTACAATATATAGCGTCAGATGGAGGGGTGTAATGTACAATATATAGTGTCAGATGGAGGGGTGTAATGTATAATATATAGTGTCAGATGGAGGGGTGTAATGTACAATGTATAGTGTCAGATGGAGGGTGTAATGTACAATATATAGTGTCAGATGGAGGGGTGTAATGTACAATATATAGTGTCAGATGGAGGGGTGTAATGTACAATATATAGTGTCAGATGGAGGGGTGTAATGTACAATATATAGTGTCAGATGGAGGGGTGTAATGTACAATATATAGTGTCAGATGGAGGGTGTAATGTACAATATATAGTGTCAGATGGAGGGTGTAATGGACAATGCCACTCCTGGACTCTGGCCTGCTTGCAATGTGTTTTGTGCACTGACCGATGACCCTGATAGATTATGACATGATATAGGGATTTTCCGCTCACCATTTGCCACCGGATAATTTAAATCCACAAACAACGAGGTTTATGGAAAAGTCTCCCAGGAGTAACTCAGCGATTCTAAAGGCATTCGGCTACCATCTCCGTCACTGCTATGTTACAGGGTCCTCCATGCTGGGATTCTGGGTTTGTCCCGATAGCTCCACATGTGAAGTTTGTTTGTTCCTCTGGTCCTACAGAACCGTCTTCATGTAAGTTACAATTTATTCTAGCTGAATGGTAATCTTGTTTTATCCTTTCAGTCCATGCGACGTGCAAACCGAGGAACTGTGGGTGGTTACTTTCTGGCGGGGAGAAGCATGTCATGGTTCCCTGTAAGTTACCTGTATACTATCTCCAACCAAATAAAACCGCAGTGAGGACTGAAACAGTGAGCGAGTCCTAATCCGAATAATAACCAGAAAATGAAAATTCTCAAAGGCTGCAAAGTGTTATCTGATAAAGTACGACTCGTATATAGCTGAGAGATCAATTCTGGATGAGGGAACACCTTAGAATAATATATTATCCTGCTTACACTACTGTATATACAATCTGCTCTATAACCTGTAGATAGGACACTATATACAATCTGCTCTATAACCTGTAGATAGGACACTATATACAATCTGCTGCTCTATAACCTGTAGATAGGACACTATATACAATCTGCTCTATAACCTGTAGATAGGACACTATATACAATCTGCTCTATAACCTGTAGATAGGACACTATATACAATCTGCTCCTCTATAACCTGTAGATAGGACACTATATACAATCTGCTCTATAACCTGTAGATAGGACACTATATACAATCTGCTCCTCTATAATCTGTAGATAGGACACTATATACAATCTGCTGCTCTATAACCTGTAGATAGGACACTATATACAATCTGCTCTATATAACCTGTAGATAGGACACTATATACAATCTGCTCCTCTATATCCTGTAGATAGGACACTATATACAATCTGCTCCTCTATAACCTGTAGATAGGACACTATATACAATCTGCTCTATAACCTGTAGATAGGACACTATATACAATCTGCTCCTCTATAACCTGTAGATAGGACACTATATACAATCTGCCCCTCTATAACCTGTAGATAGGACACTATATACAATCTGCTCCTCTATAACCTGTAGATAGGACACTATATACAATCTGCTCTATAACCTGTAGATAGGACACTATATACAATCTGCTCTATAACCTGTAGATAGGACACTATATACAATCTGCTCTATAACCTGTAGATAGGACACTATATACAATCTGCTCTATAACCTGTAGATAGGACACTATATACAATCTGCTCCTCTATATCCTGTAGATAGGACACTATATACAATCTGCTCCTCTATATCCTGTAGATAGGACACTATATACAATCTGCTGTATAACCTGTAGATAGGACACTATATACAATCTGCTGTATAACCTGTAGATAGGACACTATATACAATCTGCTCTATAACCTGTAGATAGGACACTATATACAATCTGCTCCTCTATAACCTGTAGATAGGACACTATATACAATCTGCTCCTCTATAACCTGTAGATAGGACACTATATACAATCTGCTCCTCTATAACCTGTAGATAGGACACTATATACAATCTGCTCTATAACCTGTAGATAGGACACTATATACAATCTGCTCTATAACCTGTAGATAGGACACTATATACAATCTGGTCCTCTATAATCTGTAGATAGGACACTATATACAATCTGCTCCTCTATAACCTGTAGATAGGACACTATATACAATCTGCTCTATAACCTGTAGATAGGACACTATATACAATCTGCTCTATAACCTGTAGATAGGACACTATATACAATCTGCTCTATAACCTGTAGATAGGACACTATATACAATCTGGTCCTCTATAATCTGTAGATAGGACACTATATACAATCTGCCCCTCTATAACCTGTAGATAGGACACTATATACAATCTGCTCCTCTATAACCTGTAGATAGGACACTATATACAATCTGCTCCTCTATAACCTGTAGATAGGACACTATATACAATCTGCTCCTCTATAACCTGTAGATAGGACACTATATACAATCTGCTCCTCTATAACCTGTAGATAGGACACTATATACAATCTACTCCTCTATAACCTGTAGATAGGACACTATATACAATCTGCTCCTCTATACCCTGTAGATAGGACACTATATACAATCTGCTGTATAACCTGTAGATAGGACACTATATACAATCTGCTCCTCTATAACCTGTAGATAGGACACTATATACAATCTGCTCTATATCCTGTAGATAGGACACTATATACAATCTGCTCTATAACCTGTAGATAGGACACTATATACAATCTGCTGTATAACCTGTAGATAGGACACTATATACAATCTGCTCCTCTATAACCTGTAGATAGGACACTATATACAATCTGCTCCTCTATAACCTGTAGATAGGACACTATATACAATCTGCTCTATATCCTGTAGATAGGACACTATATACAATCTGCTCTATAACCTGTATATAGGACACTATATACAATCTGCTCCTCTATAACCTGTAGATAGGACACTATATACAATCTGCTCCTCTATAACCTGTAGATAGGACACTATATACAATCTGCTCCTTTATAACCTGTAGATAGGCCACTATATACAATCTGCTCCTCTATAACCTGTAGATAGGACACTATATACAATCTGCTCCTCTATAACCTGTAGATAGGACACTATATACAATCTGCTCCTCTATAACCTGTAGATAGGACACTATATACAATCTGGTCCTCTATAATCTGTAGATAGGACACTATATACAATCTGCCCCTCTATAACCTGTAGATAGGACACTATATACAATCTGCTCCTCTATAACCTGTAGATAGGACACTATATACAATCTGCTCCTCTATAACCTGTAGATAGGACACTATATACAATCTGCTCTATAACCTGTAGATAGGACACTATATACAATCTGCTCCTCTATAACCTGTAGATAGGACACTATATACAATCTACTCCTCTATAACCTGTAGATAGGACACTATATACAATCTGCTCCTCTATACCCTGTAGATAGGACACTATATACAATCTGCTGTATAACCTGTAGATAGGACACTATATACAATCTGCTCTATAACCTGTAGATAGGACACTATATACAATCTGCTCCTCTATAACCTGTAGATAGGACACTATATACAATCTGCTCCTCTATAACCTGTAGATAGGACACTATATACAATCTGCTCTATATCCTGTAGATAGGACACTATATACAATCTGCTCTATAACCTGTAGATAGGACACTATATACAATCTGCTGTATAACCTGTAGATAGGACACTATATACAATCTGCTCCTCTATAACCTGTAGATAGGACACTATATACAATCTGCTCCTCTATAACCTGTAGATAGGACACTATATACAATCTGCTCTATATCCTGTAGATAGGACACTATATACAATCTGCTCTATAACCTGTAGATAGGACACTATATACAATCTGCTCCTCTATAACCTGTAGATAGGACACTATATACAATCTGCTCCTCTATAACCTGTAGATAGGACACTATATACAATCTGCTCCTTTATAACCTGTAGATAGGCCACTATATACAATCTGCTCCTCTATAACCTGTAGATAGGACACTATATACAATCTGCTCCTCTATAACCTGTAGATAGGACACTATATACAATCTGCTCCTCTATAACCTGTAGATAGGACACTATATACAATCTGCTCTTCTATAACCTGTAGATAGGACACTATATACAATCTGCTCCTCTATAACCTGTAGATAGGACACTATATACAATCTGCTCCTCTATAACCTGTAGATAGGACACTATATACAATCTGCTCCTCTATAACCTGTAGATAGGACACTATATACAATCTGCTCTATAACCTGTAGATAGGACACTATATACAATCTGCTCCTCTATAACCTGTAGATAGGACACTATATACAATCTGCCCCTCTATAACCTGTAGATAGGACACTATATACAATCTGCTCCTCTATAACCTGTAGATAGGACACTATATACAATCTGCTCTATAACCTGTAGATAGGACACTATATACAATCTGCTCCTCTATAACCTGTAGATAGGACACTATATACAATCTGCTCCTGTATAACCTGTAGATAGGACACTATATACAATCTGCTCTATAACCTGTAGATAGGACACTATATACAATCTGCTCCTCTATAACCTGTAGATAGGACACTATATACAATCTGCTCCTCTATAACCTGTAGATAGGACACTATATACAATCTGCTCTATAACCTGTAGATAGGACACTATATACAATCTACTCTATAACCTGTAGATAGGACACTATATACAATCTGCTCTATAACCTGTAGATAGGACACTATATACAATCTGCCCCTCTATAACCTGTAGATAGGACACTATATACAATCTGCTCTATAACCTGTAGATAGGACACTATATACAATCTGCTCTATAACCTGTAGATAGGACACTATATACAATCTGCTCTATAACCTGTAGATAGGACACTATATACAATCTGCTCCTCTATAACCTGTAGATAGGACACTATATACAATCTGCTCCTTTATAACCTGTAGATAGGACACTATATACAATCTGCTCCTCTATAACCTGTAGATAGGCCACTATATACAATCTGCTCCTCTATAACCTGTAGATAGGACACTATATACAATCTGCTCCTCTATAACCTGTAGATAGGACACTATATACAATCTGCTCCTCTATAACCTGTAGATAGGACACTATATACAATCTGCTCCTCTATAACCTGTAGATAGGACACTATATACAATCTGCTCTATAACCTGTAGATAGGACACTATATACAATCTGCTCCTCTATAACCTGTAGATAGGACACTATATACAATCTGCTCTATAACCTGTAGATAGGACACTATATACAATCTGCTCTATAACCTGTAGATAGGACACTATATACAATCTGGTCCTCTATAATCTGTAGATAGGACACTATATACAATCTGCTCCTCTATAACCTGTAGATAGGACACTATATACAATGTGCTGTATAACCTGTAGATAGGACACTATATACAATCTGCTCCTCTATAACCTGTAGATAGGACACAATATACAATCTGCTCCTCTATAACCTGTAGATAGGACACTATATACAATCTGCTGTATAACCTGTAGATAGGACACTATATACAATCTGCTCCTCTATAACCTGTAGATAGGACACTATATACAATCTGCTCCTCTATAACCTGTAGATAGGACACTATATACAATCTGCCCTCTATATCCTGTAGATAGGACACTATATACAATCTGCTCCTCTATAACCTGTAGATAGGACACTATATACAATCTGCTCTATAACCTGTAGATAGGACACTATATACAATCTGCTCCTCTATAACCTGTAGATAGGACACTATATACAATCTGCTCCTCTATAACCTGTAGATAGGACACTATATACAATCTGCTCCTCTATAACCTGTAGATAGGACACTATATACAATCTGCTCTATAACCTGTAGATAGGACACTATATACAATCTGCTCCTCTATAACCTGTAGATAGGACACTATATACAATCTGCTCCTCTATAACCTATAGATAGGACACTATATACAATCTGCTCCTCTATAACCTGTAGATAGGACACTATATACAATCTGCTCTATAACCTGTAGATAGGACACTATATACAATCTGCTCCTATATAACCTGTAGATAGGACACTATATACAATCTGCTCCTCTATAACCTGTAGATAGGACACTATATACAATCTGCTCCTCTATAACCTGTAGATAGGACACTATATACAATCTGCTCCTCTATAACCTGTAGATAGGACACTATATACAATCTGCTCCTCTATAACCTGTAGATAGGACACTATATACAATCTGCTCCTCTATAACCTGTAGATAGGACACTATATACAATCTGCTGTATAACCTGTAGATAGGACACTATATACAATCTGCTGTATAACCTGTAGATAGGACACTATATACAATCTGCTCTATATCCTGTAGATAGGACACTATATACAATCTGCTCCTCTATAACCTGTAGATAGGACACTATATACAATCTGCTCCTCTATAACCTGTAGATAGGACACTATATACAATCTGCTGTATAACCTGTAGATAGGACACTATATACAATCTGCTCTATATCCTGTAGATAGGACACTATATACAATCTGCTCCTCTATAACCTGTAGATAGGACACTATATACAATCTGCTCCTCTATAACCTGTAGATAGGACACTATATACAATCTGCTCCTCTATAACCTGTAGATAGGACACTATATACAATCTGCTCTATAACCTGTAGATAGGACACTATATACAATCTGCTCCTCTATAACCTGTAGATAGGACACTATATACAATCTGCTCTATAACCTGTAGATAGGACACTATATACAATCTGGTCCTCTATAACCTGTAGATAGGACACTATATACAATCTGCTCCTCTATAACCTGTAGATAGGACACTATATACAATCTGCTCCTCTATATCCTGTAGATAGGACACTATATACAATCTGCTCCTCTATAATCTGTAGATAGGACACTATATACAATCTGCTCCTCTATAACCTGTAGATATGACACTATATACAATCTGCCCCTCTATAACCTGTAGATAGGACACTATATACAATCTGCTCCTCTATAACCTGTAGATAGGACACTATATACAATCTGCTCTCTATAACCTGTAGATAGGACACTATATACAATCTGCTCCTCTATAACCTGTAGATATGACACTATATACAATCTGCCCCTCTATAACCTGTAGATAGGACACTATATACAATCTGCCCTTCTATAACCTGTAGATAGGACACTATATACAATCTGCTCTATAACCTGTAGATAGGACACTATATACAATCTGCTCCTCTATAACCTGTAGATAGGACACTATATACAATCTTCTCCTCTATAACCTGTAGATAGGACACTATATACAATCTGCTCCTCTATAACCTGTAGATAGGACACTATATACAATCTGCTCTATAACCTGTAGATAGGACACTATATACAATCTGCTCCTCTATAACCTGTAGATAGGACACTATATACAATCTGCCCCTCTATAACCTGTAGATAGGACACTATATACAATCTGCTCCTCTATAACCTGTAGATAGGACACTATATACAATCTGCTCCTCTATAACCTGTAGATAGGACACTATATACAATCTGCTCTATAACCTGTAGATAGGACACTATATACAATCTGCTCTATAACCTGTAGATAGGACACTATATACAATCTGCTCCTGTATAACCTATAGATAGGACACTATATACAATCTGATCCTCTATAACCTGTAGATAGGACACTATATACAATCTGCTCTATAACCTGTAGATAGGACACTATATACAATCTGCTCTATAACCTGTAGATAGGACACTATATACAATCTGCTCTATAACCTGTAGATAGGACACTATATACAATCTGCTCCCCTATAACCTGTAGATAGGACACTATATACAATCTGCTCTATAACCTGTAGATAGGACACTATATACAATCTGCTCTATAACCTGTAGATAGGACACTATATACAATCTGCTCTATATAACCTGTAGATAGGACACTATATACAATCTGCTCCTCTATAACCTGTAGAGAAGATAATTGTGTATTATTGGTGTGTAAGAAGAGTTGTCATGGGGCCCTCTGTGGAATCGAGTAGAGCTTGTACAGACGCCATATACGCTGATGGTAAGTTCTTGTCTCTTGCAGGTTGGAGCCTCCCTTTTTGCCAGTAACATTGGCAGTGGTCACTTTGTAGGACTGGCTGGCACTGGGGCTGCGTCCGGTTTAGCAGTTGCTGGATTTGAATGGAACGTAAGGCTTGTTCTAATGTGACTTTGTTAGATGTAAAATCTATTCAGAGAAAAAAGTGAGGAAGTGGCCATATTGTTCTTAGATGGGTGTCAATGTGGTGGAATGCCTTTGGCACCTTCTTCATCTCTTAGACAATGGCCCAGCTTAGAGTAGAACATGGATTCCACCAGAACTGCAGCGTTTCAGCTCAGCTCTCTGGCAATGTCCAAAGCTTATTCTACCCCCGATTCTCATCCCCGGTCTGACCTAACCTGCTCCACTGCATGACATGTACAGACTTGGTGAAGGTGCGGAAAGGACAGGTCACATAAAGCAACAATATGTGTATTAGCGTGGTGTATAAAAGAAGATAATCCTTTAATAATCCCACAAAGGGGAATTGGTGTGATACAGCATCATGGATAGTCCAGTAGTATATAGCGAGAGAGAACATATATACACGCTCATGGCAGATACAGAGATACTCCGAGTCACAGTAACTGAAGGAAAGAAACGAAAGACAAACTGCAGGATCATTTAGTTCTCTGTGCAAAGTGATATTGATAATGCAGCCGACTGTGGTTGGAGGACACTAGGGGGGGGGGTCACAGCATATAGACATAACAGGCAGAAACGGCTTTTTGCAGAGACTGGGGACATATGCAGTTATCATATGGGCTGTGACTTGTTCAGGGGACACCTGATAGGCAGCCAGTACCAGAATAAGCTTATCTATATATTTACATATGTGACTGGTGGATTTAGGTACTAATCACACATATAGGTGATTTCTTTACAAATTTAGCCTCCTTTGCATTAAATTCACTTTCTGTCCCCTGTCACAGCGTCTGAGTGTGAGTTTGGGTGCAATACAAGCAGAAGCTGTGGGGAGGGAGTAGGGGCGCAATACATGAGTGGAACACAATCTACGTGATGTCTTTTTTCTCACCACCCAAAAGAGAAGGAGGCTGAAATGTCTCCATGCATCGCTCCCAGACTGCTTTTTTTGGATATCATAGGTAGAATGCCAGGACCCTTACCCCGTGGCTCACACTTGCTGTTCTTCCTTTCAGGCTCTCTTTGTGGTTTTGCTTATGGGATGGATTTTTGTTCCTGTTTACATGACAGCTGAGGTGAGACTAGCACAAGGTCTGACCAGGAACCAGAGAGGAAAAGACGAGGTCCATGGGCGTAATATGTCTCTTGTGGTAAAGGGAGGGGATTCCTATTCCCTTCCTCTGTAAAGTCCTATCCCGTAATTGGGACCAGATGGAGGGATCAGAACCCTTCCGGGCATTTTCCTACCACTCACTTGGCCTATTCTGATGGATGAAACTCTTCATACACTGAACAATATGAGATGATTTTACAAACTCTGCATATTCTCTATGGCTGTAGGTGTTGACCATGCCTGAGTATCTGAAGAAACGTTTTGGAGGGCAAAGGATCCAGCTCTACCTATCTGTGCTGTCCCTGGCCATGTATATATTCACGAAAATCTCAGTGAGTTTTATCTGATTGTGACACTGCGTCCATGTTCTATCAGGAAGATATGGGCTCCATACACTTCTGGGTACTAAAGATACAAGATACAAATGTGCTTTATTAGCATTACCAAAGAATAAAACATTTGGTGTTGCCAAAGCAAAAAGGGGGGTTGGGGGTGGTGGAGGGGGTGGGTATGGGATTCGTGGGTTGGGGGTTTGAGTGTCCTTAGGGTCTCGTCATTCTTGTTTGGGGCGTGTTGGTAACGGTGCGTATGGGGTAGACAGGTGATGGGGGGGCTTAGTGGTCTTTTGGGTGGTGGGTGGGGGGTTTAGTAGTCCATGGGGGGTGGGAGTTTGATAGTCCGTGAGTCTCATCTTCCTCTTAGTTGGTGACCGCTATATCGGGAGGTGGGGGAGGGGTGGGGCGGGTGTATTGGGATAAATATAACAGTCCGTGGAGTCTCATCTTCCTCTTAGTTGGTGACCGCTATATGGGGAGGTGGGGGTGGGGTGGGGCGGGTGTATTGGGATAAATATAACAGTCCGTGGAGTCTCATCTTCCTCTGGTTTGGTGACAGCTGGACACGTATTGGGCAGCGATCTCCACAGTGGCCTCTTCTTCTCCCAGTAGGATGTAGAGTTTCCTCTTCTCCCAGTCTGGGATGTGGGCAGAGAGTCTTTGGTAGTAGCCGGCCCTCACAGCTGAGTATTTGGTGCAGTGTAGCAGGAAGTGGGTCTGGTCTTCTAGGGCCCCCTGGTCACAGTGCTGGCACAGTCTGTTCTCCCGTGGCTTGTACGTCTGCCTGTATCGCCCCGTCTCTATCTCTAGGTTGTGGGCGCTCAGTCTGTACCGGCTCAGGGTCTGTCTGTGCTTGGGGTGGCGTATTCTCTCCAGGTAGGTGGCCATGGTGTAGTCCCTTTGTAGGGATTGGTACACATTGGTGAGTTTCTTGGAGTTATTTATTTCGTTTCTCCATTCTTCAATGTACCGCTCTCTGTTTGCCTCTGTGGTCGCCTTTATTTCAGCCTTGGTTATCATCTGTCGGTGTTTTTGGTTTGGTGGTTGGCTGCTGTTTGGTTGGGGGGTGTCTGGTTTGCTCAGGTGGCTTAGCCATGCTTGGTGGTGGTAGGAGTCGCTCCCCTGGATGTGTGCCTGGAAAGCTAGCGCCCTCTTCTGTATGGTGAGCCATAGGGGGAGTCTGCCTAGCTCTGCCCTGCAGGCTATGTTGGGGGTGTTGCGATGGACATGGAGCAGGTATTTGCAGAATTCCAGGTGGAAGGTCTTTGTTGGGCTAGAGTCCCATTTTGGCACGTCTGGGTAGGTGGCTGGGCCCCAAACCTCACTGCCATAGAGAAGGATCGGGGAGATGACTGCGTCAAATATCTTCAGCCAGACCCTCACCGGTGGTTTGAGGTGGTACAGTTGTCTTCTGATGGCGTAGAAGGTTCTGCAGGCTGTACTAAATGTGCACGACAGCAACTAGAACCAGCCAGAAACTGGTTGTACTTCTAATTCACTGGTGGGACCTAAACTGGAGAAATCAACTCTGATGAGCTTGGTGTCGTCAGTGACTGGTCGATTGGACACCCACTTGACTGCAGTGGGACATCTTATATTGGGACATCATCCTTAGTGTGGTGCCCTCTGATCTTCTGTCTCTGTTGCCTCATCAGGTCGATATGTTCTCTGGAGCAGTGTTCATACAAGTGGCATTGGGCTGGAATATTTACCTCTCCGTTATAGCCCTCCTGGTCATCACCACAATCTACACAGTGACTGGTATAGTATTGCCCTAGTAAACACCCAAGGAATGGCTAACCCTTGTCCTGCCAGTTTTCATTGTCTCACTCTGCACCTATGGCACCTATTCACACTCCACCATATACCGATACTTGTTAGTTCACAACTGTGAATTTTCCTTTTACTCCTCTTTTCAAGCATTGGTCATTATTTGCTGACTTTAAATGTCTACAGGTCTCTAGCAGTAAATGTATTCATCATGAGACATAGTCAGGTGGTGCATGATATAACATACAGATCTGCAAGAATCAGGGTCAAATGGCAGGGCAGCCAAGGAAGCACCTGGTCCTGGTACCTGAGAGGATCAAAAAATCCCTCAGACACATAAGACGAGGTAACTGGCACATGGTAGATAAGAGGTGCAGACCTCCAGCTGTACTGGCAGGGGAACGGTGCCTACGCGATTACATGATGGTCACGTTGTTCCTATCCTAATGAAATATGTGTGTGGCCATGGCTTACATACAACTGGTATACTCTGGCTATCAATGAGTAGCAGAGCAGTCAGGGACGTGACTCTTCACTGGCACAATGTGATGAGTTCTGCATGACATAATGGATCTCTGCAGGTGGTATAGCACCTCCTCCTCTGTGACATCATAGATCTCTGTAGGTAGTATAGCACCTCCTCCTCTGTGACATCATAGATCTCTGTAGGTAGTGTAGCACCTCCTCCTCTGTGACAGCATAGATCTCTGTAGGTAGTGTAGCACCTCCCCCTCTGTGACATCATAGATCTCTGTAGGTAGTGTAGCACCTCCTCCTCCATGACGCCATAGATCTCTATAGGTAGTGTAGCACCTCCTCCTCTGTGACATCATAGATCTCTGTAGGTAGTGTAGCACCTCCTCCTCTGTGACATCATAGATCTCTGTAGGTAGTGTAGCACCTCCTCCTCTGTGACATCATAGATCTCTGTAGGTAGTGTAGCACCTCCTCCTCTGTGACATCATAGATCTCTGTAGGTAGTGTAGCACCTCCTCCTCCATGACGCCATAGATCTCTATAGGTAGTGTAGCACCTCCTCCTCTGTGACATCATAGATCTCTGTAGGTAGTGTAGCACCTCCTCCTCTGTGACATCATAGATCTCTGTAGGTAGTGTAGCACCTCCTCCTCTGTGACATCATAGATCTCTGTAGGTAGTGTAGCACCTCCCCCTCTGTGACATCATAGATCTCTATAGGTAGTGTAGCACCTCCTCCTCCATGACGCCATAGATCTCTATAGGTAGTGTAGCACCTCCTCCTCTGTGACATCATAGATCTCTGTAGGTAGTGTAGCACCTCCTCCTCTGTGACATCATAGATCTCTGTAGGTAGTGTAGCACCTCCTCCTCCGTGACATCATAGATCTCTGTAGGTAGTGTAGCACCTCCTCCTCTGTGACATCATAGATCTCTGTAGGTAGTGTAGCACCTCCTCCTCCGTGACATCATAGATCTCTGTAGGTAGTGTAGCACCTCCTCCTCCGTGACATCATAGATCTCTGTAGGTAGTGTAGCACCTCCTCCTCCGTGACATCATAGATCTCTGTAGGTAGTGTAGCACCTCCTCCTCTGTGACATCATAGATCTCTGTAGGTAGTGTAGCACCTCCTCCTCCGTGACGTCATAGATCTCTGTAGGTAGTGTAGCACCTCCTCCTCCGTGACATCATAGATCTCTATAGGTAGTGTAGCACCTCCTCCTCTGTGACATCATAGATCTCTGTAGGTAGTGTAGCACCTCCTCCTCCATGACGCCATAGATCTCTATAGGTAGTGTAGCACCTCCTCCTCCGTGACATCATAGATCTCTATAGGTAGTGTAGCACCTCCTCCTCTGTGACATCATAGATCTCTGTAGGTAGTGTAGCACCTCCTCCTCCATGACGCCATAGATCTCTATAGGTAGTGTAGCACCTCCTCCTCCATGACGTCATAGATCTCTGTAGGTAGTGTAGCACCTCCTCCTCCATGACGTCATAGATCTCTGTAGGTAGTGTAGCACCTCCTCCTCCGTGACATCATAGATCTCTGTAGGTAGTGTAGCACCTCCTCCTCCGTGACATCATAGATCTCTATAGGTAGTGTAGCACCTCCTCCTCCATGACGCCATAGATCTCTATAGGTAGTGTAGCACCTCCTCCTCCATGACGTCATAGATCTCTGTAGGTAGTGTAGCACCTCCTCCTCCATGACGCCATAGATCTCTATAGGTAGTGTAGCACCTCCTCCTCCATGACGTCATAGATCTCTGTAGGTAGTGTAGCACCTCCCCCTCTCTGTAGGTGGCCCAGTCCCTTCTCCTTTATGATATAACCTAGGCAGGAGAGTCTCGCTCATCTCTAAGCTCCTCTCGCTCTCCATTTCTCTAGGTGGTCTTGCTGCACTGATGTACACAGATACAGTTCAGACATTTGTAATCATTGGTGGAGCGTGTGTCCTTGCTGGATATGGTGAGTCCTCCTATTTCAATGGTCCATTTGGTGTTCTCCATGTCTCCAGAGTGTTGACTATGAGTCATATGAGGAGGTTTTTTACTTCTCCGTTCATGGAGGTTTTTGGCAGTGTCCATGGATCCAATACAACTCCGGGCAGAGTCCTCATTTGGTTTTCAGGCTGCTTTGGTGATCTGTGTAGGTCCTGCTTGGATGGAGACCTGGTACACTCTGTGACCTCACGCCTTTTTCTCAGTTTTTGTGACTTTGCTTAGCTCATGTCTTGTGACCCAGGTTCCCATCTGCTTGTTGTTGCCCATGCAGCTTTCCAGGCAGTTGGGGGCTATGGTGCCCTTATGGAGAAATACATGACCGCCATTCCAGGAAATCTGAGCAATGTATCTGCTGTATGTGCATCCCCCCGGTCTGATGCCCTCCACCTGCTACGTGATCCCTACTCTGGGGACTTGCCCTGGCCAGCTTTAATAGTGGGACTGACCATTGTTTCTACATGGTACTGGTGCAGTGACCAGGTGAGCACTCCATTGTCTTCTATGTATTATTAGATGTAATCCATACGCCCTGGCATCTTGATATTAGGGTTCAGCCATGGCTTACCATTGAGTGTCCGCCATATTATATAGACCAGGATTATGCTCCAGATGACCAGTGTCGCCCTCTTCTTGTAGGTGATTGTTCAGCGCTGTCTGGCTGCCCGTTCTTTAACACATGTAAAGTTGGGTTGTGTATTATGTGGCTACTTGAAGATTCTTCCCATGTTTCTCATGGTCATGCCTGGGATGATCAGCAGAGTCTTGTTTCCAGGTAAGACATATATATTACATGGGAAACACAACTTGGCCATCTTATTCCCAGACGGCAGAAGACGTCCCATTTTTACCACAGAGGCACAGGTTAATGTGTGATAGATAATTAGAGATGAGCGAGTAGTGTGGGGATCAGCCGATCCGAACAGCACGCTCCATAGAAATGATCAGCCGATCCGAACAGCACGAAATGAATGGATGCACCTGGTACTTCCGCTTTGACGGCGGCCGGCCGCTTAACCCCCCGCGTGCCGGCTACATCCATTCATTTCTATGCGAGCGTGCTGTTCGGATCGGCTGATCCCCACACTACTCGCTCATCTCTATGATATATGGTCTTTGCACTTGTAGCCACCACTAGGGGCCCAGGGGGACCTATATACTGTATATTTCCATCCATTACACAACATGTCTGTCTGTTTCAGATGATGTTGCCTGCGTTGTACCATCCGACTGTCAGAGGATCTGTGGTGCAGAGATCGGGTGTTCAAACATTGCCTATCCAAAGCTGGTTGTGGAGCTGATGCCGCAGGGTGTGTAATATTGGGGTGCACCAGAATTCTGGGTCTCCAGGTGTCAATCCCACGTACAAGACCAGATTCACATGAAGGGATATGTGCACCCAGTTTCCTGGGATAAAAAAAAAATGCAAATCTTCTACTTCCTTTTTGCCACTTTCCAGAAAATCAGGTGGGGCTTAGAGTGCAGCGCAATGGTAGGTCCCCTTTAATAAATGAGGTACATCTGTAACCCTACGGCAGCTAGGAGCTGGTAGAGATATCATTTACACCACTTCTATAATACATGTGCTGGGAGACTCGGATGGGCCAGTCTGGAATAAATCTCCTGCACTCTCTTACATTTCTGATGTCTGACTGGCCAGGTCACCCTTTCAGTGCCAAATCACTGCAGTCACAGCACCAGGAGTGGTCCCTGATTCTTCCCATATACCTTATAGTGTCCAGGAAGATTTTATGCAGTTATTTTTGCGACATCCACACATTTATTCCCCACAGCAGCGGTTTGTGTGTTGTATAATGTCCACATAGTGATGTTTTCTTTTTGCAGTTGAGTGCCAGGTTATATGTGACTGTCCCTTTACTATAGACCGGCTTCAGCAACTGCAAGATGGCAGCTGGGCAAACCCAATTTATATTGTCTTACAAAGTAATGACATCACGTGAGAGAACGTCACACCTACACACCTGTGTGACAACATGAATCTGGACCAGCCCAGCTACCAAACGCCGATCCTCCTGAGCCGTGTCATTCATGGAAGCCCTAGAGAAAAGATCGGCAAGCTAAAGAGATGGCAGCTTGGCACATACTAAAGGAACGTTGTCTGCCAGCTTTCATGCTGAAGTGCAAACCCTGTGCTTTTAGGTTTAGTTTTATATGGCCAGTGGCGTAAGTAGGAATGGCGGGGCCCCACGGCAAACTTTTGACATGGGCTCCCCCCCAACTGACGCTGAAGACCTCGACCAACTGACCCTTCCCCCACCGCGCGCATTTCTGCGCACACTATAATACCCCTTATTGGCCCCAGTACTCAGTATTATGTCCCCATACTGTCCCCAGTATACAGTATTATGTCCCCATACTGTCCCCAGTATACAGTATTATGTCCCCATACTGTCCCCAGTATACAGTATTATGTCCCCATACTGTCCCCAGTATACAGTATTATGTCCCCATACTGGTCCCAGTACACAGTATTATGTCCCCATACTGGCCCCAGTATACAGTATTATGTCCCCATACTGTCCCCAGTATACAGTATTATATCCCCATACTGGTCCCAGTACACAGTATTATGTCCCCATACTGGTCCCAGTACACAGTATTATGTCCCCATACTGGCCCCAGTATACAGTATTATGTCCCCATACTGGCCCCAGTATACAGTATTATGTCCCCATACTGGTCCCAGTACACAGTATTATGTCCCCATACTGGCCCCAGTATACAGTATTATGTCCCCATACTGGCCCCAGTATACAGTATTATGTCCCCATACTGGCCCCAGTATACAGTATTATGTCCCCATACTGGCCCCAGTATACAGTATTATGTCCCCATACTGTTCCCAGTATACAGTATTATGTCCCCATACTGGTCCCAGTACACAGTATTATGTCCCCATTCTGGCCCCAGTATACAGTATTATGTCCCCATACTGGTCCCAGTACACAGTATTATGTCCCCATACTGGCCCCAGTATACAGTATTATGTCCCCATACTGGCCCCAGTATACAGTATTATGTCCCCATACTGTTCCCAGTATACAGTATTATGTCCCCATACTGGTCCCAGTACACAGTATTATGTCCCCATACTGGCCCCAGTATACAGTATTATGTCCCCATACTGGCCCCAGTATACAGTATTATGTCCCCATACTGGCCCCAGTATACAGTATTATGTCCCCATACTGGCCCCAGTATACAGTATTATGTCCCCATACTGGCCCCAGTATACAGTATTATGTCCCCATACTGGCCCCAGTATACAGTATTATGTCCCCATACTGTTCCCAGTATACAGTATTATGTCCCCATACTGGTCCCAGTACACAGTATTATGTCCCCATACTGGCCCCAGTATACAGTATTATGTCCCCATACTGGCCCCAGTATACAGTATTATGTCCCCATACTGGCCCCAGTATACAGTATTATGTCCCCATACTGGCCCCAGTATACAGTATTATGTCCCCATACTGGCCCCAGTATACAGTATTATGTCCCCATACTGGCCCCAGTATACAGTATTATGTCCCCATACTGGCCCCAGTATACAGTATTATGTCCCCATACTGGCCCCAGTATACAGTATTATGTCCCCATACTGGCCCCAGTATACAGTATTATGTCCCCATACTGTTCCCAGTATACAGTATTATGTCCCCATACTGGTCCCAGTACACAGTATTATATCCCCATACTGGCCCCAGTATACAGTATTATGTCCCCATACTGGCCCCAGTATACAGTATTATGTCCCCATACTGGCCCCAGTATACAGTATTATGTCCCCATACTGGCCCCAGTATACAGTATTATGTCCCCATACTGTTCCCAGTATACAGTATTATGTCCCCATACTGGTCCCAGTACACAGTATTATGTCCCCATACTGGCCCCAGTATACAGTATTATGTCCCCATACTGGCCCCAGTATACAGTATTATGTCCCCATACTGGCCCCAGTATACAGTATTATGTCCCCATACTGGCCCCAGTATACAGTATTATGTCCCCATACTGGCCCCAGTATACAGTATTATGTCCCCATACTGGTCCCAGTATACAGTATTATGTCCCCATACTGGCCCCAGTATACAGTATTATGTCCCCATACTGGCCCCAGTATACAGTATTATGTCCCCATACTGGTCCCAGTACACAGTATTATGTCCCCATACTGGCCCCAGTATACAGTATTATGTCCCCATACTGGCCCCAGTACACAGTATTATGTCCCCATACTGGTCCCAGTACACAGTATTATGTCCCCATACTGGCCCCAGTATACAGTATTATGTCCCCATACTGGTCCCAGTACACAGTATTATATCCCCATACTGGCCCCAGTATACAGTATTATATCCCCATACTGGTCCCAGTACACAGTATTATGTCCCCATACTGGCCCCAGTACACAGTATTATGTCCCCATACTGGCCCCAGTATACAGTATTATGTCCCCATACTGGCCCCAGTACACAGTATTATGTCCCCATACTGGTCCCAGTACACAGTATTATGTCCCCATACTGGTCCCAGTACACAGTATTATGTCCCCATACTGGCCCCAGTATACAGTATTATGTCCCCATACTGGCCCCAGTACACAGTATTATGTCCCCATACTGGTCCCAGTACACAGTATTATGTCCCCATACTGGCCCCAGTATACAGTATTATGTCCCCATACTGGCCCCAGTATACAGTATTATGTCCCCATACTGGTCCCAGTACACAGTATTATATCCCCATACTGGCCCCAGTACACAGTATTATATCCCCATACTGGCCCCAGTATACAGTATTATATCCCCATACTGGTCCCAGTACACAGTATTATGTCCCCATACTGGCCCCAGTACACAGTATTATGTCCCCATACTGGCCCCAGTATACAGTATTATGTCCCCATACTGGCCCCAGTACACAGTATTATGTCCCCATACTGGTCCCAGTACACAGTATTATGTCCCCATACTGGTCCCAGTATACAGTATTATGTCCCCATACTGGCCCCAGTATACAGTATTATGTCCCCATACTGGTCCCAGTACACAGTATTATGTCCCCATACTGGCCCCAGTATACAGTATTATGTCCCCATACTGTTCCCAGTATACAGTATTATGTCCCCATACTGGTCCCAGTACACAGTATTATGTCCCCATACTGGCCCCAGTATACAGTATTATGTCCCCATACTGGCCCCAGTATACAGTATTATGTCCCCATACTGGCCCCAGTATACAGTATTATGTCCCCATACTGGCCCCAGTATACAGTATTATGTCCCCATACTGGCCCCAGTATACAGTATTATGTCCCCATACTGGCCCCAGTATACAGTATTATGTCCCCATACTGGCCCCAGTATACAGTATTATGTCCCCATACTGGTCCCAGTACACAGTATTATGTCCCCATACTGGCCCCAGTATACAGTATTATGTCCCCATACTGGCCCCAGTACACAGTATTATGTCCCCATACTGGTCCCAGTACACAGTATTATGTCCCCATACTGGCCCCAGTATACAGTATTATGTCCCCATACTGGCCCCAGTATACAGTATTATGTCCCCATACTGGTCCCAGTACACAGTATTATATCCCCATACTGGCCCCAGTATACAGTATTATGTCCCCATACTGGTCCCAGTACACAGTATTATATCCCCATACTGGCCCCAGTACACAGTATTATGTCCCCATACTGGTCCCAGTACACAGTATTATATCCCCATACTGGCCCCAGTACACAGTATTATATCCCCATACTGGTCCCAGTACACAGTATTATATCCCCATACTGGCCCCAGTACACAGTATTATGTCCCCATACTGGCCCCAGTACACAGTTTTATGTCCCCATACTGGTCCCAGTACACAGTATTATATCCCCATACTGGCCCCAGTACACAGTATTATGTCCCCATACTGTCCCCAGTATACAGTATTATGTCCCCATACTGGCCCCAGTATACAGTATTATGTCCCCATACTGTTCCCAGTACACAGTATTATATCCCCATACTGGTCCCAGTACACAGTATTATGTCCCCATACTGGCCCCAGTATACAGTATTATGTCCCCATACTGGCCCCAGTATACAGTATTATGTCCCCATACTGGTCCCAGTACACAGTATTATGTCCCCATACTGGCCCCAGTATACAGTATTATGTCCCCATACTGGCCCCAGTATACAGTATTATGTCCCCATACTGGTCCCAGTACACAGTATTATGTCCCCATACTGGTCCCAGTACACAGTATTATGTCCCCATACTGGCCCCAGTATACAGTATTATGTCCCCATACTGGTCCCAGTATACAGTATTATGTCCCCATACTGTTCCCAGTACACAGTATTATGTCCCCATACTGGTCCCAGTACACAGTATTATATCCCCATACTGGTCCCAGTATACAGTATTATGTCCCCATACTGGTCCCAGTATACAGAATTATGTCCCCATACTGTTCCCAGTACACAGTATTATGTCCCCATACTGGTCCCAGTACACAGTATTATATCCCCATACTGGCCCCAGTACACAGTATTATGTCCCCATACTGGTCCCAGTACACAGTATTATATCCCCATACTGGTCCCAGTACACAGTATTATATCCCCATACTGGCCCCAGTATACAGTATTATGTCCCCATACTGGTCCCAGTACACAGTATTATATCCCCATACTAGCCCCAGTACACAGTATTATGTCCCCATACTGGCCCCAGTACACAGTATTATATCCCCATACTGGTCCCAGTACACAGTATTATATCCCCATACTGGCCCCAGTACACAGTATTATATCCCCATACTGGCCCCAGTATACAGTATTATGTCCCCATACTGGCCCCAGTATACAGTATTATATCCCCATACTGGCCCCAGTATACAGTATTATGTCCCCATACTGTTCCCAGTACACAGTATTATATCCCCATACTGTTCCCAGTATACAGTATTATGTCCCCATACTGGCCCCAGTATACAGTATTATATCCCCATACTGGCCCCAGTATACAGTATTATGTCCCCATACTGTTCCCAGTACACAGTATTATCATACCTCCCAACCGTCCCGATTTCTGCGGGACAGTCACGATTTGGGAAGACGTGTCCTGCGGTCCCGGTTGGAGGGGGGTATGTCCCAATTTCAACTCAGATCTGCGTCCAGAGGACGCAGATCTGAGTTGAACACATATATGCGGCTGAAGCAAGGAGCTGACACAGGTCAGCTCCTCACTTCAGCCGCATATGTGTCAGCGAGAGAGGCGTGCAGAGAGCTGCAAGGGAGCGGAGGAGAAGGTAAGTGTAATGTGGAGGTGGAACGTGAAACTGGGGGCAGATGAAGGAGAGGACGGCATGACACTGGGGGCAGAGATGTGGGGACATGAATCTGGGGGCAGAGATGGGGGGACATGAATCTGGGGGCAGAGATGGGGGGGACATGAATCTGGGGGCCGAGATGGAGAGGACATGAATCTGGGGGCAGAGATGGGGGGGACATGAATCTGGGGCAGAGATGAGGAACCTGAATCTGGGGGCAGAGATGGGGGGGACATGAATCTTGGGGCAGAGATGGAGAGGAAATGAATCTGGGGGCAGAGATGGGGGACATGAATCTGTGGGCAGAGATGGGAGGACATGAATCTGGGGCAGAGATGGAGGGGACATGAATCTGGGGGCAGAGATGGGGGGGACATGAATCTGGGGCAGAGATGAGGAACCTGAATCTGGGGGCAGAGATGGAGGGACATGAATCTTGGGGCAGAGATGGAGAGGAAATGAATCTGGGGACAGAGATGGAGGGGACATGAATCTGGGGGCAGACATGGGGGACATGAATCTGGGGGCAGAGATGGAGAGACATGAATCTGGGGGCAGAGATGGGGGGCATGAATCTGGGGGCAGAGATGGGGGACATGAATCTGGGGGCAGAGATGGAGGGACATGAATCTGGGGGCAGAGATGGGGGGACATGAATCTGGGGGCAGAGATGGGGGACATGAATCTGGGGGCAGAGATGGAGGGACATGAATCTGGGGGCAGAGATGGGGGGACATGAATCTGGGGGCAGAGATGGGGGACATGAATCTGGGGGCAGAGATGGAGGGGACATGAATCTGGGGGCAGAGATGGAGGGACATGAATCTGGGGACTGAGATGGGGGGACATGAATCTGAGGGCAGAGATGGGGGAACATGAATCTGGGGGCAGAGATGGAGGGACATGAATCTGGGGGCAGAGATGGAGAGGACATGAATCTGGGGGCTGAGATGGGGGACATGAATCTGGGGGCAGAGATGGAGGGGACATGAATCTGGGGGCAGATGAAGGGTGTATATGAAACTGGGGGAGAGATAGAGGGGGGACATATAATTTACGGGTGACTGTAGAAGGATTATACTGTGTGTGGGCACATGAAAAATTAACGAGTGGGAGGAGTCAACACAAAAGTGGGCGTGGCTAAATTTGCTGCGGCGCGCGTAGCACATTTTGTCCCTCTGTCGGTTTCTTCAAAAGTTGGAAGGTATGGTATTATGTCCCCAAACTGGCCCCTGCACACAGTATTATGTCCCATAGTGGCCCCTGCACACAGTATTATGTCCCATAGTGGCCCCTGCACACAGTATTATGTCCCCATACTTGCCCCTGAACACAGTATTATCCCCCATAGTGGCCCCTGCACACAGTATTATGTCTCATAGTGACCCCTGCACACAGTATTATGTCCCATAGTGGCCCCTGCACACAGCATTATGTCCCATACTGGCCCCTGCACACAGCATTATGTCCCATACTGGCCCCTGAACACAGTATTATCCCCCATAGTGGCCCCTGCACACAGTATTATGTCCCATAGTGGCCCCTGCACACAGTATTATGTCCCATAGTGGACCCTGCACACAGTATTATGTCCCATAGTGGCCCCTGCACACAGTATTATGTCCCATACTGGCCCCTGCACACAGTATTATACCCCATAGTGGCCCCTGCACACAGTATTATGTCCCATAGTGACCCCTGCACACAGTATTATGTCCCATACTGGCCCCTGAACACAGTATTATGTCCCATAGTGGCCCCTGCACACAGTATTATGTCCCATAGTGGCCCCTGCACACAGTATTATGTCCCATAGTGGCCCCTGCACACAGCATTATGTCCCATACTGGCCCCTGAACACAGTATTATCCCCCATAGTGGCCCCTGCACACAGTATTATGTCCCATAGTGGTCCCTGCACACAGCATTATGTCCCATAGTGGCCCCTGCACACAGTATTATGTCCCATAGTGGACCCTGCACACAGTATTATGTCCCCATAGTGGCCCCTGAACACAGTATTATGTCCCATAGTGGCCCCTGCACACAGTATTATGTCCCATACTGGCCCCTGCACACAGTATTATACCCCATAGTGGCCCCTGCACACAGTATTATGTCCCATAGTGACCCCTGCACACAGTATTATGTCCCATACTGGCCCTTGAACACAGTATTATCCCCCATAGTGGCCCCTGCACACAGTATTATGTCCCATAGTGGCCCCTGCACACAGCATTATGTCCCATACTGGCCCCTGAACACAGTATTATCCCCCATAGTGGCCCCTGCACACAGTATTATGTCCCATAGTGGCCCCTGCACACAGTATTATGTCCCATAGTGGACCCTGCACACAGTATTATGTCCCATACTGGCCCCTGCACACAGTATTATGTCCCATAGTGGCCCCTGCACACAGTATTATGTCCCATACTGGCCCCTGAACACAGTATTATCCCCCATAGTGGCCCCTGCACACAGTATTATCCCCCATAGTGGCCCCTGCACACAGTATTATGTCCCATAGTGACCCCTGCACACAGTATTATGTCCCATACTGGCCCCTGAACACAGTATTATCCCCCATAGTGGCCCCTGCACACAGTATTATGTCCCATATTGGCCCCTGCACACAGTATTATGTCCCATAGTGTCCCCTGCACACAGCATTATGTCCCATACTGGCCCCTGAACACAGTATTATCCCCCATAGTGGCCCCTGCACACAGTATTATGTCCCATAGTGGCCCCTGCACACAGTATTATGTCCCATAGTGGCCCCTGCACACAGTATTATGTCCCATAGTGGCCCCTGCACACAGTATTATACCCCATAGTGGCCCCTGCACACAGTATTATGTCCCATAGTGACCCCTGCACACAGTATTATGTCCCATACTGGCCCCTGAACACAGCATTATCCCCCATAGTGGCCCCTGCACACAGTATTATGTCCCATAGTGGCCCCTGCACACAGTATTATGTCCCATAGTGGCCCCTGCACACAGTATTATGTCCTATAGTGGCCCCTGCACACAGTATTATGTCCCATAGTGGCCCCTGCACACAGTATTATGTCCCATAGTGGCCCCTGCACACAGTATTATGTCCCATACTGGCCCCTGCACACAGTATTATGTCCCCATAGTGGCCCCTGAACACAGTATTATCCCCCATAGTGGCCCCTGCACACAGTATTATGTCCCATAGTGGCCCCTGCACACAGTATTATGTCCCATACTGGCCCCTGCACACAGTATTATGTCCCATAGTGGCCCCTGAACACAGTATTATGCCCCATAGTGGCCCCTGCACACAGTATTATGTCCCATAGTGGCCCCTGCACACAGTATTATGTCCCATACTGGCCCCTGCACACAGTATTATGTCCCATAGTGGCCCCTGCACACAGTATTATGTCCCATACTGGCCCCTGCACACAGTATTATGTCCCATAGTGGCCCCTGAACACAGTATTATCCCCCATAGTGGCCCCTGCACACAGTATTATCCCCCATAGTGGCCCCTGCACACAGTATTATGTCCCATAGTGACCCCTGCACACAGTATTATGTCCCATACTGGCCCCTGAACACAGTATTATCCCCCATAGTGGCCCCTGCACACAGTATTATGTCCCATAGTGACCCCTGCACACAGTATTATGTCCCATACTGGCCCCTGCACACAGTATTATGTCCCATAGTGGCCCCTGCACACAGTATTATGTCCCATAGTGGCCCCTGCACACAGTATTATACCCCATAGTGGCCCCTGCACACAGTATTATGTCCCATAGTGACCCCTGCACACAGTATTATGTCCCATACTGGCCCCTGAACACAGTATTATCCCCCATAGTGGCCCCTGCACACAGTATTATGTCCCATAGTGGCCCCTGCACACAGTATTATGTCCCATAGTGGCCCCTGCACACAGTATTATGTCCCATAGTGGCCCCTGCACACAGTATTATGTCCCATAGTGACCCCTGCACACAGTATTATGTCCCATACTGGCCCCTGAACACAGTATTATCCCCCATAGTGGCCCCTGCACACAGTATTATGTCCCATAGTGGCCCCTGCACACAGTATTATGTCCCATACTGGCCCCTGCACACAGTATTATGTCCCCATAGTGGCCCCTGAACACAGTATTATCCCCCATAGTGGCCCCTGCACACAGTATTATGTCCCATAGTGGCCCCTGCACACAGTATTATGTCCCATACTGGCCTCTGCACACAGTATTATGTCCCATAGTGGCCCCTGAACACAGTATTATGCACCATAGTGGCCCCTGCACACAGTATTATGTCCCATAGTGGCCCCTGCACACAGTATTATGTCCCATACTGGCCCCTGCACACAGTATTATGTCCCATAGTGGCCCCTGCACACAGTATTATGTCCCATACTGGCCCCTGCACACAGTATTATGTCCCATAGTGGCCCCTGCACACAGTATTATGCCCCATAGTGGCCCCTGCACACAGTATTATGTCCCCATAGTGGCCCCTGCACACAGTATTATGTCCCATAGTGGCCCCTGCACACAGTATTATGTCCCATAGTGGCCCCTGCACACAGTATTATGTCCCATAGTGGCCCCTGCACACAGTATTATCCCCCATAGTGGCCCCTGCACACAGTATTATGTCCCATAGTGGCCCCTGCATACAGTATTATGTCCCATAGTGGCCCCTGCACACAGTATTATGTCCCATACTGGCCCCTGCACACAGTATTATGTCCCATAGTGACCCCTGCACACAGTATTATGTCCCATAGTGGCCCCTGCATACAGTATTATGTCCCATAGTGGCCCCTGCACACAGTATTATGTCCCATAGTGGCCCCTGCACACAGTATTATGTCCCATAGTGGCCCCTGCACACAGTATTATGTCCTATAGTGGCCCCTGCACACAGTATTATGTCCCATAGTGGCCCCTGCACACAGTATTATGTCCCATACTGGCCCCTGCACACAGTATTATGTCCCCACACTGGCCCCTGCACACAGTATTATGTCCCATAGTGTCCCCTGCACACAGTATTATCCCCCATAGTGGCCCCTGCATACAGTATTATGTCCCATAGTGGCCCCTGCACACAGTATTATGTCCCATAGTGGCCCCTGCACACAGTATTATGTCCCATACTGGCCCCTGAACACAGTATTATCCCCCATAGTGGCCCCTGCACACAGTATTATGTCCCATAGTGGCCCCTGCACACAGTATTATGTCCCATAGTGGCCCCTGCACACAGTATTATGTCCTATAGTGGCCCCTGCACACAGTATTATGTCCCATAGTGGCCCCTGCACACAGTATTATGTCCCATAGTGGCCCCTGCACACAGTATTATGTCCCATACTGGCCCCTGCACACAGTATTATGTCCCCATAGTGGCCCCTGAACACAGTATTATCCCCCATAGTGGCCCCTGCACACAGTATTATGTCCCATAGTGGCCCCTGCACACAGTATTATGTCCCATACTGGCCCCTGCACACAGTATTATGTCCCATAGTGGCCCCTGAACACAGTATTATGCCCCATAGTGGCCCCTGCACACAGTATTATATCCCATAGTGGCCCCTGCACACAGTATTATGTCCCATACTGGCCCCTGCACACAGTATTATGTCCCATAGTGGCCCCTGCACACAGTATTATGTCCCATACTGGCCCCTGCACACAGTATTATGTCCCATAGTGGCCCCTGCACACAGTATTATGCCCCATAGTGGCCCCTGCACACAGTATTATGTCCCCATAGTGGCCCCTGCACACAGTATTATGTCCCATAGTGGCCCCTGCACACAGTATTATGTCCCATAGTGGCCCCTGCACACAGTATTATGTCCCATAGTGGCCCCTGCACACAGTATTATCCCCCATAGTGGCCCCTGCACACAGTATTATGTCCCATAGTGGCCCCTGCATACAGTATTATGTCCCATAGTGGCCCCTGCACACAGTATTATGTCCCATACTGGCCCCTGCACACAGTATTATGTCCCATAGTGACCCCTGCACACAGTATTATGTCCCATAGTGGCCCCTGCATACAGTATTATGTCCCATAGTGGCCCCTGCACACAGTATTATGTCCCATAGTGGCCCCTGCACACAGTATTATGTCCCATAGTGGCCCCTGCACACAGTATTATGTCCTATAGTGGCCCCTGCACACAGTATTATATCCCATAGTGGCCCCTGCACACAGTATTATGTCCCCACACTGGCCCCTGCACACAGTATTATGTCCCATAGTGTCCCCTGCACACAGTATTATCCCCCATAGTGGCCCCTGCATACAGTATTATGTCCCATAGTGGCCACTGCACACAGTATTATGTCCCATAGTGGCCCCTGCACACAGTATTATGTCCCATACTGGCCCCTGCACACAGTATTATGTCCCCACACTGGCCCCTGCACACAGTATTATGTCCCATAGTGTCCCCTGCACACAGTATTATGTCCCATAGTGGCCCCTGCACACAGTATTATATCCCATAGTGACCCCTGCACACAGTATTATGTCCCATAGTGGCCCCTGCACACAGTAATATACCCCATAGTGGCCCCTGCACACAGTATTATCCCCCATAGTGGCCCCTGCACACAGTATTATCCCCCATAGTGGCCCCTGCACACAGTATTATCCCCCATAGTGGCCCCTGCACACAGTATTATCCCCCGTAGTGGCCTCTGCACACAGTATTATGTCCCACACTTGCCCCTGCACACAGTATTATCCCCCATAGTGGCCCCTGCACACAGTATTATCCCCCATAGTGTCCCCTGCACACAGTATTATCCCCCATAGTGGCCCCTGCACACAGTATTATGTCCCATAGTGGCCCCTGCACACAGTATTATGTCCCACACTTGCCCCTGCACACAGTATTATACCCCATAGTGACCCTTGCACACAGTATTACGTCCCATAGTGGCCCCTGCACACAGTATTATCCCCCATAGTGGCCCCTGCACACAGTATTATGTCCCATAGTGGCCCCTGCACACAGTATTATGTCCCATAGTGGCCCCTGCACACAGTATTATCCCCCATACTGGCCCCTGCACACAGTATTATCCTCCATAGTGGCCCCTGCACACAGTATTATGTCCCATAGTGTCCCCTGCACACAGTATTATCCCCCATAGTGGCCCCTGCACACAGTATTATACCCCATAGTGACCCCTGCACACAGTATTATGCCCCATAGTGGCTCCTGCACACAGTATTATGTCCCATAGCGGCCCCTGCACACAGTATTATGTCCCATAGTGACCCCTGCACACAGTATTATCCCCCATAGTGGCCCCTGCACACAGTATTATACCCCATAGTGACCCCTGCACACAGTATTATGTCCCATAGTTGCCCCTGCACACAGTATTATCCCCCATAGTGGCCCCTGCACACAGTATTATGTCCCATACTGGCCCCTGCACACAGTATTATACCCCATAGTGACCCCTGCACACAGTATTATCCCCCATAGTGGCCCCTGCACACAGTATTATGTCCCATAGTGGCCCCTGCACACAGTATTATACCCCATAGTGACCCCTGCACACAGTATTATGTCCCATAGTGGCCCCTGCACACAGTATTATCCCCCATAGTGGCCCCTGCACACAGTATTATGTCCCATAGTGGCCCCTGCACACAGTATTATACCCCATAGTGGCCCCTGCACACAGTATTATGTCCCATAGTGGCCCCTGCACACAGTATTATACCCCATAGTGGCCCCTGCACACAGTATTATACCCCATAGTGACCCCTGCACACAGTATTATGTCCCATAGTTGCCCCTGCACACAGTATTATACCCCATAGTGGCCCCTGCACACAGTATTATGTCCCATAGTGGCCCCTGCACACAGTATTATCCCCCATAGTGGCCCCTGCACACAGTATTATACCCCATAGTGACCCCTGCACACAGTATTATGTCCCATAGTGGCCCCTGCACACAGTATTATGTCCCATAGTGGACCCTGCACACAGTATTATGTCCCATAGTGGCCCCTGCACACAGTATTATGTCCCATAGTGGCCCCTGCACACAGTATTATGTCCCCATAGTGGCCCTTGCACACAGTATTATGTCCCATAGTGGCCCCTGCACACAGTATTATGTCCCATACTGGCCCCAGTACACAGTATTATGTCCCATACTGGCCCCTGCACATAGTATTATGTCCCCATAGTGGCCCCTGCACACAGTATTATATCCCATAGTGACCCCTGCACACAGTATTATGTCCCATAGTGGCCCCTGCATACAGTATTATGTCCCATAGTGGCCCCTGCACACAGTATTATGTCCCATAGTGGCCCCTGCACACAGTATTATGTCCCATACTGGCCCCTGCACACAGTATTATCCCCCATAGTGGCCCCTGCACACAGTATTATGTCCCATAGTGGCCCCTGCACACAGTATTATGTCCCACACTGGCCCCTGCACACAGTATTATACCCCATAGTGACCCCTGCACACAGTATTACGTCCCATAGTGGCCCCTGCACACAGTATTATCCCCCATAGTGGCCCCTGCACACAGTATTATGTCCCATAGTGGCCCCTGCACACAGTATTATCCCCCATAGTGGCCCCTGCACACAGTATTATGTCCCATAGTGGCCCCTGCACACAGTATTATCCCCCATACTGGCCCCTGCACACAGTATTATCCTCCATAGTGGCCCCTGCACACAGTATTATGTCCCATAGTGTCCCCTGCACACAGTATTATGTCCCATAGTGGACCCTGCACACAGTATTATGTCCCATAGCGGCCCCTGCACACAGTATTATGTCCCATAGTGACCCCTGCACACAGTATTATCCTCCATAGTGGCCCCTGCACACAGTATTATGTCCCATAGTGTCCCCTGCACACAGTATTATGTCCCATAGCGGCCCCTGCACACATTATTATCCCCCATAGTGGCCCCTGCACACAGTATTATGTCCCATAGTGGCCCCTGCACACAGTATTATGTCCCATACTGGCCCCAGTACACAGTATTATGTCCCATACTGGCCCCTGCACACAGTATTATGTCCCCATAGTGGCCCCTGCACACAGTATTATATCCCATAGTGACCCCTGCACACAGTATTATGTCCCATAGTGGCCCCTGCATACAGTATTATGTCCCATAGTGGCCCCTGCACACAGTATTATGTCCCATAGTGGCCCCTGCACACAGTATTATGTCCCATACTGGCCCCTGCACACAGTATTATCCCCCATAGTGGCCCCTGCACACAGTATTATGTCCCATAGTGGCCCCTGCACACAGTATTATGTCCCATACTGGCCCCTACACACAGTATTATACCCCATAGTGACCCCTGCACACAGTATTACGTCCCATAGTGGCTCCTGCACACAGTATTATCCCCCATAGTGGCCCCTGCACACAGTATTATGTCCCATAGTGGCCCCTGCACACAGTATTATGTCCCATAGTGGCCCCTGCACACAGTATTATCCCCCATACTGGCCCCTGCACACAGTATTATCCTCCATAGTGGCCCCTGCACACAGTATTATGTCCCATAGTGTCCCCTGCACACAGTATTATGTCCCATAGCGGCCCCTGCACACAGTATTATGTCCCATTGTGACCCCTGCACACAGTATTATGTCCCATAGTGGACCCTGCACACAGTATTATGTCCCATAGCGGCCCCTGCACACAGTATTATGTCCCATAGTGACCCCTGCACACAGTATTATCCTCCATAGTGGCCCCTGCACACAGTATTATGTCCCATAGTGTCCCCTGCACACAGTATTATGTCACATAGCGGCCCCTGCACACATTATTATCCCCCATAGTGGCCCCTGCACACAGTGTTATGTCCCATAGTGGCCCCTGCACACAGTATTATGTCCCATAGTGTCCCCTGCACACAGTATTATGTCCCATAGTGTCCCCTGCACACAGTATTATGTCCCATACTGGCCCCTGCACACAGTATTATCCCCCATAGTGGCCCCTGCACACAGTATTATGTCCCATAGTGGCCCCTGCACACAGTATTATGTCCCACACTGGCCCCTGCACACAGTATTATACCCCATAGTGACCCCTGCACACAGTATTACGTCCCATAGTGGCCCCTGCACACAGTATTATCCCCCATAGTGGCCCCTGCACACAGTATTATGTCCCATAGTGGCCCCTGCACACAGTATTATCCCCCATAGTGGCCCCTGCACACAGTATTATGTCCCATAGTGGCCCCTGCACACAGTATTATCCCCCATACTGGCCCCTGCACACAGTATTATCCCCCATAGTGGCCCCTGCACACAGTATTATGTCCCATAGTGGCCCCTGCACACAGTATTATGTCCCACACTGGCCCCTGCACACAGTATTATACCCCATAGTGACCCCTGCACACAGTATTACGTCCCATAGTGGCCCCTGCACACAGTATTATCCCCCATAGTGGCCCCTGCACACAGTATTATCCCCCATAGTGGCCCCTGCACACAGTATTATGTCCCATAGTGGCCCCTGCACACAGTATTATCCCCCATACTGGCCCCTGCACACAGTATTATCCTCCATAGTGGCCCCTGCACACAGTATTATCCTCCATAGTGGCCCCTGCACACAGTATTATGTCCCATAGTGTCCCCTGCACACAGTATTATGTCCCATAGCGGCCCCTGCACACATTATTATCCCCCATAGTGGCCCCTGCACACAGTATTATGTCACATAGTGGCCCCTGCACACAGTATTATGTCCCATAGTGTCCCCTGCACACAGTATTATCCCCCATAGTGGCCCCTGCACACAGTATTATGTCCCATAGTGGCCCCTGCACACAGTATTATGTCCCATAGTGGCCCTTGCACACAGTATTATGTCCCATACTGGCCCCTGCACACAGTATTATGTCCCCACACTGGCCCCTGCACACAGTATTATGTCCCATAGTGTCCCCTGCACACAGTATTATCCCCCATAGTGGCCCCTGCACACAGTATTATCCCCCATAGTGGCCCCTGCACACAGTATTATGTCCTATAGTGGACCCTGCACACAGTATTATGTCCCATAGTGGACCCTGCACACAGTATTATGTCCCATAGTGGCCCCTGCACACAGTATTATCCCCCATAGTGGCCCCTGCACACAGTATTATGTCCCATAGTGACCCCTGCACACAGTATTATGTCCCATAGTGGCCCCTGCACACAGTATTATGTCCCATAGTGGCCCCTGCACACAGTATTATACCCCATAGTGACCCCTGTACACAGTATTATGTCCCATAGTGGCCCCTGCACACAGTATTATGTCCCATAGTGACCCCTGCACACAGTATTATGTCCCATAGTGGCCCCTGCACACAGTATTATGTCCCATAGTGGCCCCTGCACACAGTATTATCCCCCATAGTGGCCCCTGCACACAGTATTATGTCCCATAGTGGCCCCTGCACACAGTATTATGTCCCATAGTGACCCCTGCACACAGTATTATGTCCCATAGTGGACCCTGCACACAGTATTATGTCCCATAGTGGACCCTGCACACAGTATTATGTCCCTTAGTGGACCCTGCACACAGTATTATGTCCCATACTGGCCCCTGCACACAGTATTATGTCCCCATAGTGGCCCCTGCACACAGTATTATGTCCCATAGTGGACCCTGCACACAGTATTATGTCCCATAGTGACCCCTGCACACAACATTATGTCCCATAGTGGCCCCTGCACACAGTATTATGTCCCCATAGTGGCCCCTGCACACAGTATTATCCCCCATAGTGGCCCTTGCACACAGTATTATGTCCCATAGTGGCCCCTGCACACAGTATTATGTCCCATACTGGCCCCTGCACACAGTATTATGTCCCCATAGTGGCCCCTGCACACAGTATTATGTCCCCATAGTGGCCCCTGCACACAGTATTATATCCCATAGTGACCCCTGCACACAGTATTATGTCCCATAGTGGCCCCTGCACACAGTAATATACCCCATAGTGGCCCCTGCCCACAGTATTATCCCCCATAGTGGCCCCTGCACACAGTATTATCCCCCATAGTGGCCCCTGCACACAGTATTATCCCCCGTAATGGCCCCTGCACACAGTATTATGTCCCATAGTGGCCCCTGCACACAGTATTATGTCCCATAGTGTCCCCTGCACACAGTATTATCCCCCATAGTGGCCCCTGCACACAGTATTATGTCCCATAGTGGCCCCTGCACACAGTATTATGTCCCACACTGGCCCCTGCACACAGTATTATACCCCATAGTGACCCCTGCACACAGTATTACGTCCCATAGTGGCCCCTGCACACAGTATTATCCCCCATAGTGGCCCCTGCACACAGTATTATGTCCCATAGTGGCCCCTGCACACAGTATTATGTCCCATAGTGGCCCCTGCACACAGTATTATCCCCCATACTGGCCCCTGCACACAGTATTATCCTCCATAGTGGCCCCTGCACACAGTATTATGTCCCATAGTGTCCCCTGCACACAGTATTATCCCCCATAGTGGCCCCTGCACACAGTATTATACCCCATAGTGACCCCTGCACACAGTATTATGTCCCATAGCGGCCCCTGCACACAGTATTATGTCCCATAGTGACCCCTGCACACAGTATTATCCCCCATAGTGGCCCCTGCACACAGTATTATCCCCCATAGTGGCCCCTGCACACAGTATTATGTCCCATACTGGCCCCTGCACACAGTATTATACCCCATAGTGACCCCTGCACACAGTATTATCCCCCATAGTGGCCCCTGCACACAGTATTATGTCCCATAGTGGCCCCTGCACACAGTATTATACCCCATAGTGACCCCTGCACACAGTATTATGTCCCATAGTGGCCCCTGCACACAGTATTATCCCCCATAGTGGCCCCTGCACACAGTATTATACCCCATAGTGGCCCCTGCACACAGTATTATCCCCCATAGTGGCCCCTGCACACAGTATTATCCCCCATAGTGGCCCCTGCACACAGTATTATACCCCATAGTGACCCCTGCACACAGTATTATGTCCCATAGTTGCCCCTGCACACAGTATTATGTCCCATAGTTGCCCCTGCACACAGTATTATCCCCATAGTGGCCCCTGCACACAGTATTATCCCCCATAGTGGCCCCTGCACACAGTATTATGTCCCATAGTTGCCCCTGCACACAGTATTATCCCCCATAGTGGCCCCTGCACACAGTATTATGTCCCATAGTGGTCCCTGCACACAGTATTATCCCCCATAGTGACCCCTGCACACAGTATTATGTCCCATAGTGTCCCCTGCACACAGTATTATCCCCATAGTGGTCCCTGCACACAGTATTATCCCCCATAGTGGCCCCTGCACACAGTATTATCCCCCATAGTGGCCCCTGCACACAGTATTATGCCCCATAGTGGCCCCTGCACACAGTATTATCCCCCATAGTGGACCCTGCACACAGTATTATCCCCCATAGTGGCCCCTGCACACAGTATTATGTCCCATAGTGGCCCCTGCACACAGTATTATCCCCCATAGTGGACACACATGAACAATTATTATACTCTATATATCTTTTCAGACCCCAGAGTATAATAATCGGAGACCCAGAGGGATACAAACATAACAAACTACTGTTGCTTACCGATCTCCCGACTCCCCTGCATTCTCCGTCAATGTCGGCCATCTTCCGGGACATCATGTGACCGGGACCATGCGTCGTGGGTCATATGACGTCACACAAGTAGGCTGAAGCCTGCCCCGAGCCTGGAGAGGTAAGTAACACAGTTTTTATGTTATCTTACCTCTCCCGGGCCTCCGATGGTTATATTCGGGGGTCCAAAAAGACCCCCCGAGTATAATAGTGCTTTTGGGGCCCACGCTGTCACTTACCGCCCCTGCCCCCTTACGGACCCTGCCAGGATGGGTAAGTATATAGGGCCCGTTACATAACGGGCTAAAAAAAAAAAATACAGGGGTAGCGGCTGTCACTGGGCCCCTAATGTCCCGGGCCCTGTGGCAGCTGCCTCCGCTGCTTCCCCGGTAATTACACCCCTGTATATGGCATTTTTTTTATTTTTTTTTTATGCTGAGTACCAACAGATTAGACCAGAGACCAAAGTTGGCCACACTGTTAGTATATATAGAAATAAGTGTAAAAAAGTGACATCAAATTTTATGGCGGTGTGTATCCACTATATTCACCTTATACGCCTTGAGAGAAAGTCCTAATAGTGTCATACACTATGTATTATAGATATATATAGTCCTTGGAGCCCTGACAGTGTCATACACTATGTATTATACATATATATAGTCCTAGGAGCCCTGACAGTGTCATACACTATGTATTATACATATATATAGTTCTAGGAGCCCTGACAGTGTCATACACTATGTATTATAGATATATATAGTCCTAGGAGCCCTGACAGTGTCATACACTATGTATTATAGATATATATAGTCCTAGGAGTCCTGACAGTGTCATACACTATGTATTATAGATATATATATAGTCCTAGGAGTCCTGACAGTGTCATACACTATGTATTATAGATATATATATAGTCCTAGGAGCCCTGACAGTGTCATACACTATGTATTATAGATATATATAGTCCTAGGAGCCCTGACAGTGTCATACACTATGTATTATAGATATATATATAGTCCTAGGAGTCCTGACAGTGTCATACACTATGTATTATATATATATATATATATATATATATATATATATATATATAGTCCTAGGAGTCCTGACAGTGTCATACACTATGTATTATAGATATATATAGTCCTAGGAGCCCTGACAGTGTCATACACTAGGTATTATAGATACATATAGTCCTAGGAGTCCTGACAGTGTCATACACTATGTATTATAGATATATATAGTCCTAGGAGTCCTGACAGTGTCATACACTATGTATTATAGATATATATATAGTCCTAGGAGCCCTGACAGTGTCATACACTATGTATTATAGATATATATAGTCCTAGGAGCCCTGACAGTGTCATACACTATGTATTATAGCTATATATATATAGTCCTAGGAGTCCTGACAGCGTCATACACTATGTATTATAGATATATAGTCCTAGGAGCCCTGACAGTGCCATACACTATGTATTATAGATATATATAGTCCTAGGAGCCCTGACAGTGTCATACACTATGTATTATAGATATATATATAGTCCTAGGAGCCCTGACAGTGTCATACACTATGTATTATAGCTATATATATAGTCCTAGGAGTCCTGACAGCGTCATACACTATGTATTATAGATATATATAGTCCTAGGAGCCCTGACAGTGTCATACACTATGTGTTATAGATATATGTAGTCCGGGGACTCACAATGAGACATTATACTCTTATAAAGAAATCCTTTTTGAGCCTTTTTGTCTGAAGCATGCCTCCACACAGACAAGGAAGACTGGTTTACACTAAGGAGACACTATTACACCTTAGAAGCATGCTGCAGGACAAGCTGGACAAGCTACAGGACAAGCATGCTCTTACCATCCCCCACGAACTAATAAGGAGACTTAGAAAACGCAGAAAACGCGGAAAACGAGCCGGCATACTGAGACGCGAAGGAAGAAAACGCAAAAAGCATGTGATCCCGTCCATCATTATGGGGAATGTGAGATCAATTGTGAATAAGATGGATGAGCTGACAGCACTGACCAGACATCAACAGGAGTTTCGTGAGTGCAGTATGATGCTGTTTACAGAGACTTGGCTTACTGAAATCACTCCGGACATACTTGCCTCCGTGGAGGGCTTCAAACTTCTTCGGGCGGACAGAACACTGGAGAGCGGTAAGCGAATAGGCGGAGGGATTGCAATATTTGTCAATGAGAGATGGTGTAATCCAGGACATATTGTGGTTAAGAAACAATTGTGTGGAAAGGATATTGAACTGCTAGCCGTGAGCATGAGACCTTTTTACCTGCCAAGGGAACTATCACATGTTATTGTACTGTTGAGGGAGAACCCCCGCCAGAATACGGGTCACTTACAGTGGTCAGTCACCTGCTCCAAATCAATCATGCATGTGCGCGCTGACAAAGATAATCACTGACATTGATGCAGTTTCAATCTCAGTCCATGCAATGAGCGTGATGCCTGTTCACACAGAACTGAGGTTTATTGAGGAAGTTACAGTTTTTATACAGGAATGCAAGAAAGATAAGAAAAAGGCAGGCTGTAAGCATATACGTCTTGTATCCGAATACACTGGCGATCAGTCATTGGCTGTTAAATTTCAACATCTCTTAGCTTTCGAGTTCCCAGGAAATGATACTGTCTTTCTTGTAAACCACATGACGATCATGTGCGTCAGCATCTGGGTGCGGTACTGGATACAGGCGCCATCTTAATGTATAAACGTTGCACAAAGAAAAATATAATTTCTTAAGCAGTATAAAGCATGTATAAAAATAAGAATAGACATGGTCTACCTTCACAGTACTAGCTGCCTATGTCCCCCCCTCTGCTAAAGCTGACGCTGCCTGTGAAGTCCTCCATGCTGTTGTGAGTGAGCTGCAATCATCTCACCCCCATGCTCTGCTCCTAGTGTCTGGAGACTTCAACCATGTCTCAGCATCCACTCTACTAGGCTTCACACAGTATGTAACCTGCCATACAAGAGACAACAAGACGCTGGACTTGCTCTTTGCCAATGTAAGGGATGCATATAACTCATCTGCCCTACCACCCCTAGGCAGATCAGATCACAACCTGGTACATCTGCGACCCACATACATTCCACTGGTGCGCAGAGAACCGGCAGTTACCCGTACCGTGAAGATTTGGTCAGAGGGAAGTGTCGAGTCTCTAAGGGACTGCTTTGATATAACTTTATGGGAAGTGTTTCTAGACTCATTTCCAGAGGACATTGAGGGACTCACACATTGCATAACGGACTACATTAATTTCTGTGTGGACAGCACGGTACCAACTAGAAAGGTGAGGTGTTTCTCCAATAACAAACCATGGATTAACTCTGAGATTAAAACTCTCCTCAAGCAAAAAAAGAGAATTTTTAGGTCTGGGGACAAAGATGGCCTGGGGGCGGTGCAGAAACAGCTAAGACAATTGATCAGAGAAGGGAAAGCCAACTACAGGCGGAAGAAGGAACTACAGATGGGGGAGGGTAGAATCTCTGAGGTGTGGGACAGCCTTAAGGCAATTTCAGGACACAAGGAAAAGACAGGGCACCGAACAGTAGGGGACAGGAAGTGGCTTAACGAGATTAATCTAAACTTCAATAGATTCGACTCCAAGCAAATGCTCCCTCCACCAGCATGTCAGCCAACCGCCCTCCCCTCACACACCAAGACCCAACCCCCACCGAACTGCGGTCAACTGCAATCTGACTATCTGATCCTGCAGGAGTCTCAGGTGTGTAAGGAAATGAAGAATATTAAAGCAGACAAAGCGGGGGGACCTGATGATATAAGCGCAAGAGTTCTTACAATGTGCAGTGACCAGCTGTGTGGTATTATAACGCACATGTACAATATGAGCCTGAAGCTGGGAGTGGTACCTCAACTGTGGAAAACATCTTGCGTGGTACCAGTCCCAAAGAAACCCAACCCGATGGGCTACAATGACTACCGACCTGTAGCACTGACATCCCACCTGATGAAGGTCCTAGAGAGACTGGTCCTGACACACCTACGCCCCCTAGTGAGCTCCGCTCTGGACCCCCTCCAGTTTGCCTACCGGCCAGGCATTGGGGTAGATGACGCCATCATCCACCTTCTTCACAGAGCTCTCTCTCACCTGGAGAAACCCGGGAACACTGTGAGAATAATGTTCTTTGATTTCTCCAGTGCGTTCAACACCATTCAGCCAGGGCTACTGAGGGAGAAGCTGAACCTTGGTGGTGTGGACCATCACCTGTCCAACTGGATCCTAGACTACCTGACAAACCGCCCTCAGTATTTGAGAGCCCAGGACTGTGTGTCTGACACTGTGATCTGCACTACGGGGGCACCACAAGGTACAGTTCTTGCCCCATTCCTCTTCACACTGTACACTGCTGACTTTAGGCACAACTCATCCAGCTGTTACTTACAGAAGTACTCCGATGACTCTGCTATAGTCGGCCTTATCACTGATGGCGATGATAGGGAATACAGAGACTTAAACCGGGATTTTGTTGAATGGTGCCAGCAGAACCAGCTCAGGATTAATGCTGGGAAGACCAAGGAGATGGTGGTGGACTTTAGTAAACGGAGAGGTGCTCCGACCCCGGTGGAGATCCAAGGAACATGTATCGAGATAGTCAGGACCTATAAGTACCTGGGCGTGCTCCTCAATAATAAACTAGACTGGGCTGATCACCTGGAGGCGCTGCACAGAAAGGGCCACAGCAGACTCTACCTGCTCAGGAGGCTGAGGGCCTTCGGAGTCCAGGGGACACTTCTTAGGGCCTTCTTCAACTCTGTGGTTGCCTCAGCCATCTTTTTCGGTGTGGCCTGCTGGGGGAGCAGTATATCAACCAGGGACAGAAATAGACTTGACAGGCTGATCAGGAGGGCCAGCTCTGTCCTGGGGAGGCCCCTGGACCCAGTACAGGTGGTGGGTGACAGAAGGATACGGTCTGTGGTGACCTCCATGCGGGAGAACAAATCCCACCCCATGTATGGGACCCTGATGGGACTTGGCAGCACTGTAAGCGACCGTCTGCTTCACCCCAAGTCTGAGAAGGAGCGCTATCGCAGGTCCTTCCTTCCAACCGCGAGCAGGCTGTATAATCTACATCAGACCAAACGAAGAGCTCTCCGCACAGAGAACTAATGATTATGAGGATGACCACGAGGTCTTCCTCTTTCTCTTCTGTTTTTCCTTAGCTGCCATGGACTCCTAGTATATCTTCTCTTCTCAGCTTATCTGTGTCTACGTCTGTAACATATTACTCTGTATTATCCTGTATCTGTATTACTATGCTGCTGTAACACGCTGAAATTTCCCCAAGGTGGGACTATTAAAGGATTATCTTATCTTATCTTACATGATGGCAGAAGACATGAACAGTCACAATAACAGTCTGGTTTCCCTCCACCTTCTGCTTGCTGTCTCTCAGCTCTCTCCTTAATACCTTGCAGGTCTCCGTGGTCTGATGCTTGCAGTCATGTTGGCTGCCCTCATGAGCAGTCTCGCCTCCATCTTCAATAGCAGTGGGACTCTGTTCACAATGGACGTCTGGAGGAAGCTGAGGCCACAGGCTACAGAAAAGGAGCTGCTCCTGGTGGGAAGGTAGAAGACCCCTCCTGAGAGTGACTGCGGTTACTGCTGAGCGTCACATCTGCTTTATCTGCTGTATCCGCTTCTCTCGCAGGGTGTGGACGGTTTGCCTTGTGGCTTTCAGCATTGCCTGGATTCCCGTTGTCCAGGCTGCACAAGGAGGACAGTTATTCGATTATATGCAGTCTGTGGCGAGTTTCCTGGCCCCGCCAATTGCAGCCGTCTTCTTCCTGGCACTGTTTGTGAAGAGGGTCAATGAACCGGTAAGATCGCGTCTACCTATACACACAAGAGTTTTTCGTAACCCTAAATCTCCTATACACCCCCTCTATATGACCACAACTGTCACCCCTATATATCACATGCACATTCTTTACTTGCACACACTATAGCTCTACACTGTGTGAGTATATAGTCTGCCTTTCAATATGGCGCTTCCTTTGCTTAGGAGATTTCATAGTTTGACTTCCTATTTTCTGTTTTTAGGGGGCGTTCTGGGGTCTGATCGGGGGACTCCTTCTGGGTCTTTGCCGTATGATACCAGAATTTGTGTTTGGTTCTGGCAGCTGCTCCTCCCCCAGCGTGTGTCCGGCCTTGATTTGTGGGGTGCATTACCTCTACTTCGCCATAATCCTTTTCTTTTGCTCGGCGCTCATTATTTTGGGTGTGTCTTATTGCACCCCTCCGATTCCTGAATCCCAGGTGAGCAAATCTCTGCAGCTGTCAGTGGTTCAGTCCATCTCCGTGCAGGTGTCTGCTGGGAGTATTGATGGTGTCTTACTGATCCTTCCATTTTATACTCAAGTTTATTCTGTCACATTCTGCATGAAAAAAATGGCGACGGCTCCTTTGGTCAGCAGAATGATGTGACATTAGGGAGCGCAGCTTGTAGGGTCAGGCTCTCTATAGGCGACTATAGGCTCGTGGCGTGATGTAGAATAGTGTAAGGGCCATCTCTAGTCACATGATAGGAGGATAAGACAACCCTTTACTAGTCTCACCATGGGGAGATTCAGTGAGTTACAGCAGCAGATAATACAGTAATCTACAGGACAGAAGACAGACCAGCTCCGAGCAGATAGAAGATCCCAGGAGTCACTAAGAAGAGAAGACTCTGGATCACAGAACTATCACATCTAGTGTTGAGCGAATAGTGTTCGGATCCTAGATTTGAATACCTCCGCTCCCATAGGAATGCATTGAAGCCGGCCAGCGGCTCTTAACCCCTTCGCAATCCCGTCGCTCCCGTGCATTCCTATAGGAACAGAGGAATTCAAATCTAGGATTCAAATACTATTCGCTCAACACTAATCACATCATATCTGCTCATATAACCAGCCATGATGTCCTTATTGTGGTCGGGTTATCTTCTCATACATGTAGTGTCCTCCTGATAACCAGCCATGATGTCCTTATTGGGGTCGGGTTATCTTCTCCTACATGTAGTGTCCTCCTGATAACCAGCCATGATGTCCTTATTGTGGTCAGGTTATCTTCTCATACATGTAGTGTCCTCTCCTGATAACCAGCCATGATGTCCTTATTGTGGTCGGGTTATCTTCTCATACATGTAGTGTCCTCCTGATAACCAGCCATGATGTCCTTATTGTGGTCAGGTTATCTTCTCATACATGTAGTGTCCCCTCCTGATAACCAGTCATGATGTCCTTATTGTGGTCAGGTTATCTTCTCATACATGTAGTGTCCTCCTGATAACCAGCCATGATGTCCTTATTGTGGTCAGGTTATCTTCTCATACATGTAGTGTCCCCTCCTGATAACCAGCCATGATGTCCTTATTGTGGTCAGGTTATCTTCTCATACATGTAGTGTCCTCCTGATAACCAGCCATGATGTCCTTATTGTGGTCGGGTTATCTTCTCCTACATGTAGTGTCCTCCTGATAACCAGCCATGATGTCCTTATTGTGGTCGGGTTATCTTCTCATACATGTAGTGTCCTCCTGATAACCAGCCATGATGTCCTTATTGTGGTCGGGTTGTCTTCTCCTACATGTAGTGTCCTCCTGATAACCAGCCATGATGTCCTTATTGTGGTCAGGTTATCTTCTCCTACATGTAGTGTCCTCCTGATAACCAGCCATGATGTCCTTATTGTGGTGGGGTTATCTTCTCCTACATGTAGTGTCCTCCTGATAACCAGCCATGCTGTCCTTATTGTGGTCGGGTTATCTTCTCATACATGTAGTGTCCTCCTGATAACCAGCCATGATGTCCTTATTGTGGTCAGGTTATCTTCTCATACATGTAGTGTCCTCCTGATAACCAGCCATGATGTCCTTATTGTGGTGGGGTTATCTTCTCATACATGTAGTGTCCCCTCCTGATAACCAGCCATGCTGTCCTTATTGTGGTCGGGTTATCTTCTCATACATGTAGTGTCCTCCTGATAACCAGCCATGATGTCCTTATTGTGGTCAGGTTATCTTCTCATTCATGTAGTGTCCCCTCCTGATAACCAGCCATGATGTCCTTATTGTGGTCAGGTTATCTTCTCATACATGTAGTGTCCTCTCCTGATAACCAGCCATGATGTCCTTATTGTGGTCAGGTTATCTTCTCATTCATGTAGTGTCCTCCTGATAACCAGCCATGATGTCCTTATTGTGGTCAGGTTATCTTCTCATACATGTAGTGTCTTCTCCTGATAACCAGCCATGATGTCCTTATTGTGGTCAGGTTATCTTCTCATTCATGTAGTGACCTCCTGATAACCAGCCATGATGTCCTTATTGTGGTCAGGTTATCTTCTCATACATGTAGTGTCTTCTCCTGATAACCAGCCATGATGTCCTTATTGTGGTCAGGTTATCTTCTCATACATGTAGTGTCCTCCTGATAACCAGCCATGATGTCCTTATTGTGGTCAGGTTATCTTCTCATACATGTAGTGTCCTCCTGATAACCAGCCATGATGTCCTTATTGTGGTCAGGTTATCTTCTCATACATGTAGTGTCCTCCTGATAACCAGCCATGATGTCCTTATTGTGGTCAGGTTATCTTCTCATACATGTAGTGTCCTCCTGATAACCAGCCATGATGTCCTTATTGTGGTCAGGTTATCTTCTCATTCATGTAGTGACCTCCTGATAACCAGCCATGATGTCCTTATTGTGGTCAGGTTATCTTCTCATACATGTAGTGTCTTCTCCTGATAACCAGCCATGATGTCCTTATTGTGGTCAGGTTATCTTCTCATACATGTAGTGTCCTCCTGATAACCAGCCATGATGTCCTCATTGTTCTCATGTAGTAACTCTGTCTGACAAACTGTCTAAACTAAGGACATCATGGCTGAGTTACTGACATTTGCATTCATGGTCACACCTCAGATGGTGAAAGGAAACCTTAGAGGTTAGGCCTGCAATATTAGTAAAAACTGAATACCCCAAGAATCGGCCATCACAACAGATCAGCTTTTCTACTACAGCGTTGAACGAGTAATGTTTCCATGCTAGAAGTCACACTGCTCGCTCACCGTGGAGTTTTTAGGTTACACCTTGCCCCACCTTGAAGTCTATAGGGCAGCACCTAAAGCCACCCCTAGGCACTGTATGGTGATTGAGAAGAACCCACCCTGACCTCCCCATTTCCTTCCTTTTCACAGCTCCATCGCTTGGTGTTCAGTCTCCGGCACAGTCAGGAGCCGCGCAGGGAGATGATGACTTCAGGTACGAGAGCATGCTGCATCTTGTCTGCCAGTCACTGGTGCTGGGCCTGTGTCGTAGCTCCTCTGGAGACCATCGTGTATTAGGACATCCGATCTCTCTAGTCCCCCCACCTCCCAGAACTTTCATTATGACAGTGGGCGGCAGCGGGGATCGCTCTTGTGCTTAGTGTAAAGGGTGAGGACTTGGGGACAGGAGGTGGGCAGTGAAAGAGTCACGTAAACTATATATAGGGGGCCCTACTAAAGAGGCAAAATAACGCCACATTAACCCCCCCGTCCCCCAGGGGTACACCTTCTGGTCACATGTCTTTGTCTGAGACGTGTTTAGCGCGGACCCTTACTACTCTATTGGCTGGAAGGAGCGATGCCAACGGATGGTTTTGATGTAGAAGTTTATGAAAAAAAACAAAAAACATTCCCCAATATGAAGTACGTGGCTGCCCTGCCATCGCTTCTCTTATGGAGAAGCCCCCCTCCCCCTTATCCTGGGGTCACAACACCCCCTCCCCTCCCCCAGTCACTCAGTGTCTGACAACAGGCGTTATAAACTTTATTCTAATCTGGTATCTTCCAGAGACAGAACGAGAACATGATACATTTTCTTTCCACAGAGCACAACGAGTCCGACCCTCAAGACAAGCTGCCATCTGCACCCCCCGACATCACAGAGGACCCCAAATATGCCCGACTGGTCAACATCAACGCCCTGGCCATGATGAGCTGCGCCATCTTCCTCTGGGCCTATTATGCATGAAGTTTATCACATGAAATAAAATCTTCCCATCATCCTCTGGGTCCCTTCTTCAACCCCCAATGTCTACGTGGTATCCCCCAAATACTCCTGCAGAGTGGGGGGCTGAAGCTGCAGTTTACGGAGAGTTTTCAAGAAGTGTTTAGGGGGAGGGCAGTGCAGGACAATGGGTTCCTCCCCAATTGTGGGGGGCAGTGTGATCTGTGCAGCATGGAGGTGAAGTAAGAGAGAGCGTGTCTGTGGGGGCGTCAGAGCGAGGGCGCGGAGCAGGGGCGGCAGCAGCTTCTGGAAGAAGGTAATGGGGCATTAGTGCAATCACATGACCATGGACGGAACCAGGCACAGAATCTGCCCCAATAGTTACCTGCGGAGCCAGCCGGCCCCAGTGCGAATACTTGTGGTCCCCCAAGATCGGGCAGTTCAGCGCAAAGGCGAGATGAGCCCGTAACTGGTGCTTGACTCCTAGATAGGGGGGCCGTGAAAAGAGAGAGCGCTACATTAGCCAGCTCACAGTATACAGCGCCCCTCCCCCACAACCTACCTGTCAGGGGCTGCAGCTCCAGCAGTGACGCTCCAGACGACCTCCCCAGTGTTCTGTATTGTGTCACCGCCTCATGCGCAGAACCACTGACACGACACCGATGCAGCGAACCGTCCGTAAAGACCCGCACCCTGGGGCACAGAGACATCTGAAGATAGGACAGAAGAGGCGTGAGACATTCAGGACACCGAGCACAGACGTCACACAGGACCAACGCTGAGAGCGCACCTTATAATGTCTCTGCGGGCCGGCCGTCTCCTTCTCTATGATGGGAATATCCACAATCCCCTCCGGGGGCGCCGGGACACCCACACAGACCGCCCTGCAACACAAGAGAGGAGGAGCTAGCCCAAGTCTGATCAGGGGGCGGGGCTGTGACAACCTCTTAGACATGATATATACAGGCTGGTTGTCAGTAGTAATAGATGAATAGCTGGACTGTAGTATAAGGGGGCGGAGCTCATGTCTGATCACATGTCATTATACCAGTGATGTCAGCACCAGGGGGCGGAGCTGTGACAACCTCTCATGTCTGATCACATGTCATTATACCAGTGATGTCAGCACCAGGGGGCGGAGCTGTGACAACCTCTCATGTCTGATCACATGTCAGTATATCAGTGATGTCAGCACCAGGGGGCGGAGCTGTGACAACCTCTCATGTCTGATCACATGTCATTATACCAGTGATGTCAGCACTAGGGGCGGAGCTGTGACAACCTCTCATGTCTGATCACATGTCATTATACCAGTGATGTCAGCACTAGGGGCGGAGCTGTGACAACCTCTCATGTCTGATCACATGTCATTATACCAGTGATGTCAGCACCAGGGGGCGGAGCTGTGACAACCTCTCATGTCTGATCACATGTCATTATACCAGTGATGTCAGCACTAGGGGCGGAGCTGTGACAACCTCTCATGTCTGATCACATGTCATTATACCAGTGATGTCAGCACCAGGGGGCGGAGCTGTGACAACCTCTCATGTCTGATCACATGTCAGTATATCAGTGATGTCAGCACCAGGGGGCGGAGCTGTGACAACCTCTCATGTCTGATCACATGTCATTATACTAGTGATGTCAGCACTAGGGGCGGAGCTGTGACAACCTCTCATGTCTGATCACATGTCATTATACCAGTGATGTCAGCACCAGGGGGCGGAGCTGTGACAACCTCTCATGTCTGATCACATGTCATTATACCAGTGATGTCAGCACCAGGGGGCGGAGCTAAGACAACCTCTCATGTCTGATCACATGTCATTATACTAGTGATGTCAGCACCAGGGGGCGGAGCTGTGACAACCTCTCATGTCTGATCACATGTCATTATACTAGTGATGTCAGCACCAGGGGGGCGGAGCTGTGACAACCTCTCATGTCTGATCACATGTCATTATACTAGTGATGTCAGCACTAGAGGGCGGAGCTGTGACAACCTCTCATGTCTGATCACATGTCATTATACCAGTGATGTCAGCACCAGGGGGCGGAGCTGTGACAACCTCTCATGTCTGATCACATGTCCATTATACTAGTGATGTCAGCACCAGGGGGCGGAGCTAAGACAACCTCTCATGTCTGATCACATGTCATTATACCAGTGATGTCAGCACCAGGGGGCGGAGCTGTGACAACCTCTCATGTCTGATCACATGTCAGTATATCAGTGATGTCAGCACCAGGGGCGGAGCTGTGACAACCTCTCATGTCTGATCACATGTCATTATACTAGTGATGTCAGCACCAGGGGGCGGAGCTGTGACAATCTCTCATGTCTGATCACATGTCAGTATATCAGTGATGTAAGCACCAGGGGGCGGAGCTGTGACAACCTCTCATGTCCTGATCACATGTCATTATACCCAGTGATGTCAGCACCAGGGGGGCGGATCTCACGTCTGATCACATGTCATTATACCAGTGATGTCAGCACCAGGGGGCGGAGCTGTGACAACCTCTCATGTCTGATCACATGTCATTATACCAGTGATGTCAGCACCAGGGGGCGGAGCTGTGACAACCTCTCATGTCTGATCACATGTCATTATACCAGTGATGTCAGCACCAGGAGGGCGGAGCTGTGACAACCCTCTCATGTCTGATCACATGTCATTATACCAGTGATGTCAGCACCAGGGGGCGGGGCCTTCTCACCAGTACACTCTGTGCACCCTGTGTTCCCTCATTAGCCTCTGTACACGTTCTGCAGCCTCTGCGTTCCGGGCCAGTATTAGGGCTCCTGTTGTGTCCTTGTCCAGCGATGGCAGATGTGCAGAGGCTCCGCCCCTCTTCCAAACAACTTCTGTGCCAGGGCTGGGAGCAGCGAGCTGACACTATGGACCATGGAGGGGCCACCTGTGGGCGACAGAGCAGATAGCAGCAGGCTGGGGTGCGGGCATGTGCCTTGGGGGCCACACTTCTAAAATCCTCACCATGAGTAGCGAGTCCGGCAGGTTTATTTATCAGCACAAGCTCCAGGTCCTGACGAACAACCCGACCTCTTAGCTCCCCATAATACGGCAATGAGGGGGCGCAGCCTGAAGAAACATGGAAGATGTGATATGGCAAGATCTAGGGCCCCCCCCCGGACAGCAGGAATACCCCCCATGTAGCAAGATCTAGGGCCCCCCCCCGGACAGCAGGAATACCCCCCTTGTAGCAAGATCTAGGGCCCCCCGGACAGCAGGAATACCCCCCATGTAGCAAGATCTAGGGCCCCCCGGACAGCAGGAATACCCCCCATGTAGCAAGAGCTAGGGGCCCCCCGGACAGCAGGAATACCCCCATGTAGCAAGAGCACGGACAGCAGGAATACCCCCCTTGTAGCAAGATCTAGGGCCCCCCGGACAGCAGGAATACCCCCCATGTAGCAAGATCTAGGGCCCCCCCCCGGACAGCAGGAATACCCCCCATGTAGCAAGATCTAGGGCCCCCCCCGGACAGCAGGAATACCCCCCATGTAGCAAGATCTAGGGCCCCCCCCGGACAGCAGGAATACCCCCCTTGTAGCAAGATCTAGGGCCCCCCGGACAGCAGGAATACCCCCCATGTAGCAAGATCTAGGGCCCCCCGGACAGCAGGAATACCCCCCATGTAGCAAGAGCTAGGGCCCCCCGGACAGCAGGAATACCCCCCATGTAGCAAGATCTAGGGCCCCCCGGACAGCAGGAATACCCCCATATAAGAAGAAAAGGCCACTGTGGAAATCGCTGTCTAATACATGTCCAGCTGTAACCAAATGAGGGGGAGATGAGACTCCACGGACTGTTATACCCCCCCGTTCTAAACAAGAACGACGAGACCCCCAGGACTACTGTCCGTGCCAATAAAGCTTATTTTGACTTTGTAAGATCTACGGCAGCCCGCGATATAACTCCGATGCCCCCCATACTCCCCTCTCACCTTCAGCCCGGCCGCACGTGTCTCCGCCCTGATCCGCTCCGCCAGCGCCCGAGCCCCCCGCACAGCACCGGCCGCCGCCATCTTTACAACATAGGAAAAATCACGTGCTCTATAAACCTCAAGAGCTAAACGAAGGACGCCGCCATGTTTCTTGAGGGCACGCCCATCCCTGTAAACCTTGTCACGCATGCGTGCTATATTCACTGACAGCAGCCACACCCATTCACTCTGACCTCGCCCCCTTCTGACCGGTGGCCACGCCTCTACTAGTTGCGCTGCGACTACTGACAAACCTATTGTGTAATCTGCGCGGATCATACCCTAGCACAGGGGTGCTCATACCCTAGCACAGGGGTGCTCATACCCTACCACAGGGGTGCTCATACCCTAGCACAGGGGTGCTCATACCCTACCACAGGGGTGCTCATACCCTACCACAGGGGTGCTCATACCCTACCACAGGGGTGCTCATACCCTAGCACAGGGGTGATCATACCCTACCACAGGGGTGCTCATGCCCTAGCACAGGGGTGCTCATACCCTACCACAGGGGTGCTCATACCCTAGCACAGGGGTGCTCATACCCTACCACAGGGGTGCTCATGCCCTAGCACAGGGGTGCTCATACCCTACCACAGGGGTGCTCATACCCTACCACAGGGGTGCTCATGCCCTACCACAGGGGTGATCATACCCTAGCACAGGGGTGCTCATACCCTAGCACAGGGGGCTCATACCCTAGCACAGGGGTGCTCATACCCTACCACAGGGGTGCTCATGCCCTAGCACAGGGGTGCTCATACCCTACCACAGGGGTGCTCATACCCTACCACAGGGGTGCTCATACCCTAGCACAGGGGTGCTCATACCCTACCACAGGGGTGCTCATACCCTAGCACAGGGGTGCTCATACCCTAGCACAGGAGTGCTCATGCCCTAGCACAGGGGTGCTCATACCCTACCACAGGGGTGCTCATACCCTACCACAGGGGTGCTCATACCCTACCACAGGGGTGCTCATACCCTAGCACAGGGGTGCTCATGCCCTAGCACAGGGGTGCTCATACCCTAGCACAGGGGTGCTCATACCCTACCACAGGGGTGCTCATACCCTACCACAGGGGTGCTCATACCCTACCACAGGGGTGCTCATGCCCTAGCACAGGGGTGCTCATACCCTAGCACAGGGATGCTCATGCCCTAGCACAGGGGTGCTCATACCCTAGCACAGGGGTGCTCATACCCTAGCACAGGGATGCTCATGCCCTAGCACAGGGATGCTCATGCCCTAGCACAGGGGTGCTCATACCCTAGCACAGGGATGCTCATGCCCTAGCACAGGAGCGATCATGCCCTAGCACAGGGGTGCTCATACCCTAGCACAGGGGTGCTCATACCCTAGCACAGGGGGCTCATACCCTACTACAGGGGTGCTCATACCCTAGCACACCTAGCACAGGTGTGCTCATACCATAGCACAGGAGTGCTCATGCCCTAGCACAGGGGTGCTCATACCCTACCACAGGAGTGCTCATACCCTAGCACAGGGGTGCTCATACCCTAGCACACCTAGCACAGGAGTGCTCATACCCTAGCACAGGGGTGCTCATGCCCTAGCACAGGGGTGCTCATACCCTACCACAGGGGTGCTCACACCCTACCACAGGGGTGCTCATACCCTACCACAGGGGTGCTCATACCCTAGCACAGGGATGCTCATGCCCTAGCACAGGGGTGCTCATACCCTAGCACAGGGGTGCTCATACCCTAGCATAGGGGGCTCATACCCTACCACAGGGGTGCTCATACCCTAGCACACCTAGCACAGGAGTGCTCATACCCTAGCACAGGTGTGCTCATACCATAGCACAGGAGTGCTCATGCCCTAGCACAGGGGTGCTCATACCCTACCACAGGGGTGCTCATACCCTACCACAGGGGTGCTCATACCCTACCACAGGGGTGCTCATACCCTAGCACAGGGATGCTCATGCCCTAGCACAGGTATGTTCATGCCCTAGCACAGGGGTGCTCATACCCTAGCACAGGGGGCTCATACCCTACCACAGGGGTGCTCATACCCTACCACAGGGGTGATCATACCCTAGCACAGGGATGCTCATGCCCTAGCACAGGGGTGCTCATGCCCTACCACAGGGGTGCTCATGCCCTAGCACAGGGGTGCTCATACTCTAGCACAGGGGTGCTCATACCCTAGCACAGGGGTGATCATGCCCTAGCACAGGGGTGCTCATGCCCTAGCACAGGGGTGATCATGCCCTAGCACAGGGGTGCTCATACCCTACCACAGGGGTGCTCATACCCTACCACAGTGGTGCTCATACCCTACCACAGGGGTGCTCATACCCTAGCACAGGGATGCTCATGCCCTAGCACAGGGGTGATCATACCCTAGCACAGGGGTGCTCATACCCTAGCACAGGGGTGCTCATACCCTAGCACAGGGGGCTCATACCCTACCACAGGGGTGCTCATACCCTAGCACACCTAGCACAGGAGTGCTCATACCCTAGCACAGGTGTGCTCATACCATAGCACAGGAGTGCTCCTGCCCTAGCACAGGGGTGCTCATACCCTACCACAGGGGTGCTCATACCCTACCACAGGGGTGCTCATACCCTACCACAGGGGTGCTCATACCCTAGCACAGGGATGCTCATGCCCTAGCACAGGGATGCTCATGCCCTAGCACAGGGGTGCTCATACCCTAGCACAGGGGGCTCATACCCTACCACAGGGGTGCTCATACCCTACCACAGGGGTGATCATACCCTAGCACAGGGATGCTCATGCCCTAGCACAGAGGTGCTCATGCCCTACCACAGGGGTGCTCATGCCCTAGCACAGGGGTGCTCATACCCTACCACAGGGGTGCTCATACCCTACCACAGGGGTGCTCATACCCTACCACAGGGGTGATCATGCCCTAGCACAGGGGTGCTCATGCCCTAGCACAGGGGTGATCATGCCCTAGCACAGGGGTGCTCATACCCTACCACAGGGGTGCTCATACCCTACCACAGTGGTGCTCATACCCTACTACAGGGGTGATCATACCCTAGCACAGGGATGCTCATGCCCTAGCACAGGGGTGATCATACCCTAGCACAGGGGTGCTCATACCCTAGCACAGGAATGCTCATACCCTAGCAAAGGGGGCTCATACCCTACCACAGGGGTGCTCATATCCTAGCACAGGGGTGCTCATGCCCTAGCACAGGGGTGCTCATACCCTAGCACAGGGGTGCTCATGCCCTAGCACAGGGGTGCTCATACCCTAGCACAGGGGTGCTCATACCCTAGCACAGGGGTGCTCATACCCTACCACAGGGGTGCTCATACCCTAGCACAGGGGTGCTCATGCCCTAGCAAAGGGGGCTCATACCCTAGCACAGGGATTCTCATGCCCTAGCACAGGGGTGATCATACCCTAGCACAGGGGTGCTCATACCCTAGCACAGGGGGCTCATACCCTACCACAGGGGTGCTCATACCCTAGCACAGGGGTGCTCATGCCCTAGCACAGGGGTGCTCATACCCTAGCACAGGGGTGCTCATGCCCTAGCACAGGGGTGCTCATGCCCTACCACAGGGGTGCTCATACCCTAGCACAGAGGTGCTCATGCCCTAGCACAGGGGTGTTCATACCCTACCACAGGGGTGATCATACCCTAGCACAGGGATGCTCATGCCCTAGCACAGGGGTGATCATACCCTAGCACAGGGGTGCTCATACCCTAGCACAGGGGGCTCATACCCTACCACAGGGGTGCTCATACCCTAGCACAGGGGTGCTCATGCCCTAGCACAGGGGTGCTCATACCCTAGCACAGGGGTGCTCATACCCTACCACAGGGGTGCTCATACCCTACCACAGGGGTGCTCATGCCCTAGCACAGGGGGCTCATACCCTAGCACAGGGGTGCTCATACCCTAGCACAGGGATTCTCATGCCCTAGCACAGGGGTGATCATACCCTAGCACAGGGGTGCTCATACCCTAGCACAGGGGTGCTCATACCCTACCACAGGGGTGCTCATACCCTACCACAGGGGTGCTCATGCCCTAGCACAGGGGGCTCATACCCTACCACAGGGGTGATCATACCCTAGCACAGGGATGCTCATGCCCTAGCACAGGGGTGATCATACCCTAGCACAGGGGTGCTCATACCCTAGCACAGGGGTGCTCATACCCTAGCAAAGGGGGCTCATACCCTACCACAGGGGTGCTCATACCCTAGCACAGGGGTGCTCATGCCCTAGCACAGGGGTGCTCATACCCTAGCACAGGGGTGCTCATGCCCTAGCACAGGGGTGCTCATACCCTAGCACAGGGGTGCTCATACCCTAGCACAGGGGTGCTCATACCCTACCACAGGGGTGCTCATACCCTAGCACAGGGGTGCTCATGCCCTAGCAAAGGGGGCTCATACCCTAGCACAGGGATTCTCATGCCCTAGCACAGGGGTGATCATACCCTAGCACAGGGGTGCTCATACCCTAGCACAGGGGGCTCATACCCTACCACAGGGGTGCTCATACCCTAGCACAGGGGTGCTCATGCCCTAGCACAGGGGTGCTCATACCCTAGCACAGGGGTGCTCATGCCCTAGCACAGGGGTGCTCATGCCCTACCACAGGGGTGCTCATACCCTAGCACAGAGGTGCTCATGCCCTAGCACAGGGGTGTTCATACCCTACCACAGGGGTGATCATACCCTAGCACAGGGATGCTCATGCCCTAGCACAGGGGTGATCATACCCTAGCACAGGGGTGCTCATACCCTAGCACAGGGGGCTCATACCCTACCACAGGGGTGCTCATACCCTAGCACAGGGGTGCTCATGCCCTAGCACAGGGGTGCTCATACCCTAGCACAGGGGTGCTCATACCCTACCACAGGGGTGCTCATACCCTACCACAGGGGTGCTCATGCCCTAGCACAGGGGGCTCATACCCTAGCACAGGGGTGCTCATACCCTAGCACAGGGATTCTCATGCCCTAGCACAGGGGTGATCATACCCTAGCACAGGGGTGCTCATACCCTAGCACAGGGGGCTCATACCCTACCACAGGGGTGCTCATACCCTAGCACAGGGGTGCTCATGCCCTAGCACAGGGGTGCTCATACCCTAGCACAGGGGTGCTCATGCCCTAGCACAGGGGTGCTCATGCCCTACCACAGGGGTGCTCATACCCTAGCACAGAGGTGCTCATGCCCTAGCACAGGGGTGTTCATACCCTACCACAGGGGTGATCATACCCTAGCACAGGGATGCTCATGCCCTAGCACAGGGGTGATCATACCCTAGCACAGGGGTGCTCATACCCTAGCACAGGGGGCTCATACCCTACCACAGGGGTGCTCATACCCTAGCACAGGGGTGATCATGCCCTAGCACAGGGGTGCTCATACCCTAGCACAGAGGTGCTCATGCCCTAGCACAGGGGTGCTCATGCCCTACCACAGGGGTGCTCATACCCTAGCACAGGGGTGCTCATGCCCTAGCACAGGGGTGCTCATGCCCTAGCACAGGAGTGCTCATGCCCTAGCACAGGGGTGCTCATGCCCTAGCACAGGGGTGCTCATGCCCTACCACAGGGGTGATCATGCCCTAGCACAGGGGTGCTCATGCCCTAGCTCAGGGGTGCTCATACCCTAGCACAGGGGTGCTCATGCCCTAGCACAGAGGTGATCACGCCCTAGCACAGCGGAGCTCACGCCCTAGCACAGGGGTGCTCATGCCCTAGCACAGGGGTGATCATACTCTAGCACAGGGGTGCTCATACCCTAGCACAGGGGTGCTCATGCCCTAGCACAGGGGTGCTCATACCCTACCACAGGGGTGATCATGCCCTAGCACAGGGGTGCTCATGCCCTACCACAGGGGTGATCATGCCCTAGCACAGGGGTGCTCATGCCCTAGCTCAGGGGTGCTCATGCCCTACCACAGGGGTGCTCATACCCTAGCACAGGGGTGCTCATGCCCTAGCACAGGGGTGATCATGCCCTAGCACAGGGGTGCTCATGCCCTAGCACAGGGGTGATCATGCCCTAGCACAGGGGTGCTCATACCCTAGCACAGGGGTGCTCATACCCTAGCACAGGGGTGCTCATGCCCTAGCACAGGGGTGCTCATACCCTAGCACAGAGGTGCTCATGCCCTAGCACAGGGGTGCTCATGCCCTACCACAGGGGTGCTCATACCCTAGCACAGGGGTGCTCATACCCTAGCACAGGGGTGCTCATGCCCTAGCACAGGAGTGCTCATGCCCTAGCACAGGGGTGCTCATGCCCTACCACAGGGGTGATCATGCCCTAGCACAGGGGTGCTCATGCCCTAGCACAGGGGTGCTCATGCCCTAGCTCAGGGGTGCTCATACCCTAGCACAGGGGTGCTTATGCCCTAGCACAGGGGTGATCACGCCCTAGCACAGCGGAGCTCACGCCTTAGCACAGGGGTGCTCATGCCCTAGCACAAGGGTGCTCATGCCCTAGCTCAGGGGTGCTCATACCCTAGCACAGGGGTGATCATGCCCTAGCACAGGGGTGCTCATACCCTACCACAGGGGTGATCATGCCCTAGCACAGGGGTGCTCATGCCCTAGCACAGGGGTGCTCATGCCCTAGCTCAGGGGTGCTCATACCCTAGCACAGGGGTGATCATGCCCTAGCACAGGGGTGCTCATACCCTACCACAGGGGTGATCATGCCCTAGCACAGGGGTGCTCATGCCCTAGCACAGGGGTGCTCATGCCCTAGCACAGGGGTGCTCATGCCCTAGCACAGGGGTGATCATACCCTAGCACAGGGGTGCTCATACCCTAGCACAGGGGTGCTCATGCCCTAGCACAGGGGTGCTCATGCCCTAGCACAGGAGTGCTCATACCCTACCACAGGGGTGCTCATACCCTACCACAGGGGTGCTCATACCCTAGCACAGGGGTGCTCATACCCTACCACAGGGGTGCTCATACCCTACCACAGTGGTGCTCATACCCTACCACAGGGGTGCTCATACCCTAGCACAGGGATGCTCATGCCCTAGCACAGGGGTGATCATACCCTAGCACAGGGGTGCTCATACCCTAGCACAGGGGTGCTCATACCCTAGCACAGGGGGCTCATACCCTACCACAGGGGTGCTCATACCCTAGCACACCTAGCACAGGAGTGCTCATACCCTAGCACAGGTGTGCTCATACCATAGCACAGGAGTGCTCATGCCCTAGCACAGGGGTGCTCATACCCTACCACAGGGGTGCTCATACCCTACCACAGGGGTGCTCATACCCTACCACAGGGGTGCTCATACCCTAGCACAGGGATGCTCATGCCCTAGCACAGGGATGCTCATGCCCTAGCACAGGGGTGCTCATACCCTAGCACAGGGGGCTCATACCCTACCACAGGGGTGCTCATACCCTACCACAGGGGTGATCATACCCTAGCACAGGGATGCTCATGCCCTAGCACAGGGGTGCTCATGCCCTACCACAGGGGTGCTCATGCCCTAGCACAGAGGTGCTCACACTCTAGCACAGGGGTGCTCATACCCTAGCACAGGGGTGCTCATGCCCTAGCACAGGGGTGCTCATACCCTAGCACAGGGGTGCTCATACCCTACCACAGGGGTGCTCATACCCTACCACAGGGGTGCTCATACCCTACCACAGGGGTGATCATGTCCTAGCACAGGGGTGCTCATGCCCTAGCACAGGGGTGATCATGCCCTAGCACAGGGGTGCTCATACCCTACCACAGGGGTGCTCATACCCTACCACAGTGGTGCTCATACCCTACCACAGGGGTGATCATACCCTAGCACAGGGATGCTCATGCCCTAGCACAGGGGTGATCATACCCTAGCACAGGGGTGCTCATACCCTAGCACAGGGGTGCTCATACCCTAGCAAAGGGGGCTCATACCCTACCACAGGGGTGCTCATACCCTAGCACAGGGGTGCTCATGCCCTAGCACAGGGGTGCTCATACCCTAGCACAGGGGTGCTCATGCCCTAGCACAGGGGTGCTCATACCCTAGCACAGGGGTGCTCATACCCTAGCACAGGGGTGCTCATACCCTACCACAGGGGTGCTCATACCCTAGCACAGGGGTGCTCATGCCCTAGCAAAGGGGGCTCATACCCTAGCACAGGGATTCTCATGCCCTAGCACAGGGGTGATCATACCCTAGCACAGGGGTGCTCATACCCTAGCACAGGGGGCTCATACCCTACCACAGGGGTGCTCATACCCTAGCACAGGGGTGCTCATACCCTAGCACAGGGGTGCTCATACCCTAGCACAGGGGGCTCATACCCTAGCACAGGGGTGCTCATACCCTACCACAGGGGTGCTCATGCCCTAGCACAGGGGTGCTCATACCCTACCACAGGGGTGCTCATACCCTACCACAGGGGTGCTCATACCCTAGCACAGGGGTGCTCATACCCTACCACAGGGGTGCTCATACCCTAGCACAGGGGTGCTCATACCCTAGCACAGGAGTGCTCATGCCCTAGCACAGGGGTGCTCATACCCTACCACAGGGGTGCTCATACCCTACCACAGGGGTGCTCATACCCTACCACAGGGGTGCTCATACCCTAGCACAGGGGTGCTCATGCCCTAGCACAGGGGTGCTCATACCCTAGCACAGGGGTGCTCATACCCTACCACAGGGGTGCTCATACCCTACCACAGGGGTGCTCATACCCTACCACAGGGGTGCTCATGCCCTAGCACAGGGGTGCTCATACCCTAGCACAGGGATGCTCATGCCCTAGCACAGGGGTGCTCATACCCTAGCACAGGGGTGCTCATACCCTAGCACAGGGATGCTCATGCCCTAGCACAGGGATGCTCATGCCCTAGCACAGGGGTGCTCATACCCTAGCACAGGGATGCTCATGCCCTAGCACAGGAGTGATCATGCCCTAGCACAGGGGTGCTCATACCCTAGCACAGGGGTGCTCATACCCTAGCACAGGGGGCTCATACCCTACTACAGGGGTGCTCATACCCTAGCACACCTAGCACAGGAGTGCTCATACCCTAGCACAGGTGTGCTCATACCATAGCACAGGAGTGCTCATGCCCTAGCACAGGGGTGCTCATACCCTACCACAGGAGTGCTCATACCCTAGCACAGGGGTGCTCATACCCTAGCACACCTAGCACAGGAGTGCTCATACCCTAGCACAGGGGTGCTCATGCCCTAGCACAGGGGTGCTCATACCCTACCACAGGGGTGCTCACACCCTACCACAGGGGTGCTCATACCCTACCACAGGGGTGCTCATACCCTAGCACAGGGATGCTCATGCCCTAGCACAGGGGTGCTCATACCCTAGCACAGGGGTGCTCATACCCTAGCATAGGGGGCTCATACCCTACCACAGGGGTGCTCATACCCTAGCACACCTAGCACAGGAGTGCTCATACCCTAGCACAGGTGTGCTCATACCATAGCACAGGAGTGATCATGCCCTAGCACAGGGGTGCTCATACCCTACCACAGGGGTGCTCATACCCTACCACAGGGGTGCTCATACCCTACCACAGGGGTGCTCATACCCTAGCACAGGGATGCTCATGCCCTAGCACAGGTATGTTCATGCCCTAGCACAGGGGTGCTCATACCCTAGCACAGGGGGCTCATACCCTACCACAGGGGTGCTCATACCCTACCACAGGGGTGATCATACCCTAGCACAGGGATGCTCATGCCCTAGCACAGGGGTGCTCATGCCCTACCACAGGGGTGCTCATGCCCTAGCACAGGGGTGCTCATACTCTAGCACAGGGGTGCTCATACCCTAGCACAGGGGTGATCATGCCCTAGCACAGGGGTGCTCATGCCCTAGCACAGGGGTGATCATGCCCTAGCACAGGGGTGCTCATACCCTACCACAGGGGTGCTCATACCCTACCACAGTGGTGCTCATACCCTACCACAGGGGTGCTCATACCCTAGCACAGGGATGCTCATGCCCTAGCACAGGGGTGATCATACCCTAGCACAGGGGTGCTCATACCCTAGCACAGGGGTGCTCATACCCTAGCACAGGGGGCTCATACCCTACCACAGGGGTGCTCATACCCTAGCACACCTAGCACAGGAGTGCTCATACCCTAGCACAGGTGTGCTCATACCATAGCACAGGAGTTCTCCTGCCCTAGCACAGGGGTGCTCATACCCTACCACAGGGGTGCTCATACCCTACCACAGGGGTGCTCATACCCTACCACAGGGGTGCTCATACCCTAGCACAGGGATGCTCATGCCCTAGCACAGGGATGCTCATGCCCTAGCACAGGGGTGCTCATACCCTAGCACAGGGGGCTCATACCCTACCACAGGGGTGCTCATACCCTACCACAGGGGTGATCATACCCTAGCACAGGGATGCTCATGCCCTAGCACAGAGGTGCTCATGCCCTACCACAGGGGTGCTCATGCCCTAGCACAGAGGTGCTCATACTCTAGCACAGGGGTGCTCATACCCTAGCACAGGGGTGCTCATGCCCTAGCACAGGGGTGCTCATACCCTAGCACAGGGGTGCTCATACCCTACCACAGGGGTGCTCATACCCTACCACAGGGGTGCTCATACCCTACCACAGGGGTGATCATGCCCTAGCACAGGGGTGCTCATGCCCTAGCACAGGGGTGATCATGCCCTAGCACAGGGGTGCTCATACCCTACCACAGGGGTGCTCATACCCTACCACAGTGGTGCTCATACCCTACTACAGGGGTGATCATACCCTAGCACAGGGATGCTCATGCCCTAGCACAGGGGTGATCATACCCTAGCACAGGGGTGCTCATACCCTAGCACAGGGGTGCTCATACCCTAGCAAAGGGGGCTCATACCCTACCACAGGGGTGCTCATACCCTAGCACAGGGGTGCTCATGCCCTAGCACAGGGGTGCTCATACCCTAGCACAGGGGTGCTCATGCCCTAGCACAGGGGTGCTCATACCCTAGCACAGGGGTGCTCATACCCTAGCACAGGGGTGCTCATACCCTACCACAGGGGTGCTCATACCCTAGCACAGGGGTGCTCATGCCCTAGCAAAGGGGGCTCATACCCTAGCACAGGGATTCTCATGCCCTAGCACAGGGGTGATCATACCCTAGCACAGGGGTGCTCATACCCTAGCACAGGGGGCTCATACCCTACCACAGGGGTGCTCATACCCTAGCACAGGGGTGCTCATGCCCTAGCACAGGGGTGCTCATACCCTAGCACAGGGGTGCTCATGCCCTAGCACAGGGGTGCTCATGCCCTACCACAGGGGTGCTCATACCCTAGCACAGAGGTGCTCATGCCCTAGCACAGGGGTGTTCATACCCTACCACAGGGGTGATCATACCCTAGCACAGGGATGCTCATGCCCTAGCACAGGGGTGATCATACCCTAGCACAGGGGTGCTCATACCCTAGCACAGGGGGCTCATACCCTACCACAGGGGTGCTCATACCCTAGCACAGGGGTGCTCATGCCCTAGCACAGGGGTGCTCATACCCTAGCACAGGGGTGCTCATACCCTACCACAGGGGTGCTCATACCCTACCACAGGGGTGCTCATGCCCTAGCACAGGGGGCTCATACCCTAGCACAGGGGTGCTCATACCCTAGCACAGGGATTCTCATGCCCTAGCACAGGGGTGATCATACCCTAGCACAGGGGTGCTCATACCCTAGCACAGGGGTGCTCATACCCTACCACAGGGGTGCTCATACCCTACCACAGGGGTGCTCATGCCCTAGCACAGGGGGCTCATACCCTACCACAGGGGTGATCATACCCTAGCACAGGGATGCTCATGCCCTAGCACAGGGGTGATCATACCCTAGCACAGGGGTGCTCATACCCTAGCACAGGGGTGCTCATACCCTAGCAAAGGGGGCTCATACCCTACCACAGGGGTGCTCATACCCTAGCACAGGGGTGCTCATGCCCTAGCACAGGGGTGCTCATACCCTAGCACAGGGGTGCTCATGCCCTAGCACAGGGGTGCTCATACCCTAGCACAGGGGTGCTCATACCCTAGCACAGGGGTGCTCATACCCTACCACAGGGGTGCTCATACCCTAGCACAGGGGTGCTCATGCCCTAGCAAAGGGGGCTCATACCCTAGCACAGGGATTCTCATGCCCTAGCACAGGGGTGATCATACCCTAGCACAGGGGTGCTCATACCCTAGCACAGGGGGCTCATACCCTACCACAGGGGTGCTCATACCCTAGCACAGGGGTGCTCATGCCCTAGCACAGGGGTGCTCATACCCTAGCACAGGGGTGCTCATGCCCTAGCACAGGGGTGCTCATGCCCTACCACAGGGGTGCTCATACCCTAGCACAGAGGTGCTCATGCCCTAGCACAGGGGTGTTCATACCCTACCACAGGGGTGATCATACCCTAGCACAGGGATGCTCATGCCCTAGCACAGGGGTGATCATACCCTAGCACAGGGGTGCTCACCTACCCTAGCACAGGGGGCTCATACCCTACCACAGGGGTGCTCATACCCTAGCACAGGGGTGCTCATGCCCTAGCACAGGGGTGCTCATACCCTAGCACAGGGGTGCTCATACCCTACCACAGGGGTGCTCATACCCTGCCACAGGGGTGCTCATGCCCTAGCACAGGGGGCTCATACCCTAGCACAGGGGTGCTCATACCCTAGCACAGGGATTCTCATGCCCTAGCACAGGGGTGATCATACCCTAGCACAGGGGTGCTCATACCCTAGCACAGGGGGCTCATACCCTACCACAGGGGTGCTCATACCCTAGCACAGGGGTGCTCATGCCCTAGCACAGGGGTGCTCATACCCTAGCACAGGGGTGATCATACCCTAGCACAGGGATGCTCATGCCCTAGCACAGGGGTGATCATACCCTAGCACAGGGGTGCTCATACCCTAGCACAGGGGGCTCATACCCTACCACAGGGGTGCTCATACCCTAGCACAGGGGTGCTCATACCCTAGCACAGAGGTGCTCATGCCCTAGCACAGGGGTGCTCGTGCCCTACCACAGGGGTGCTCATACCCTAGCACAGGGGTGCTCATGCCCTAGCACAGGGGTGCTCATGCCCTAGCACAGGAGTGCTCATGCCCTAGCACAGGGGTGCTCATGCCCTAGCACAGGGGTGCTCATGCCCTACCACAGGGGTGATCATGCCCTAGCACAGGGGTGCTCATGCCCTAGCTCAGGGGTGCTCATACCCTAGTACAGGGGTGCTCATGCCCTAGCACAGGGGTGATCACGCCCTAGCACAGCGGAGCTCACGCCCTAGCACAGGGGTGCTCATGCCCTAGCACAGGGGTGATCATACTCTAGCACAGGGGTGCTCATACCCTAGCACAGGGGTGCTCATGCCCTAGCACAGGGGTGCTCATACCCTACCACAGGGGTGATCATGCCCTAGCACAGGGGTGCTCATGCCCTACCACAGGGGTGATCATGCCCTAGCACAGGGGTGCTCATGCCCTAGCTCAGGGGTGCTCATGCCCTACCACAGGGGTGCTCATACCCTAGCACAGGGGTGCTCATGCCCTAGCACAGGGGTGATCATGCCCTAGCACAGGGGTGCTCATGCCCTAGCACAGGGGTGATCATGCCCTAGCACAGGGGTGCTCATGCCCTACCACAGGGGTGCTCATACCCTAGCACAGAGGTGCTCATGCCCTAGCACAGGGGTGTTCATACCCTACCACAGGGGTGATCATACCCTAGCACAGGGATGCTCATGCCCTAGCACAGGGGTGATCATACCCTAGCACAGGGGTGCTCATACCCTAGCACAGGGGGCTCTTACCCTACCACAGGGGTGCTCATACCCTAGCACAGGGGTGCTCATGCCCTAGCACAGGGGTGCTCATACCCTAGCACAGGGGTGCTCATACCCTAGCACAGGGGTGCTCATACCCTACCACAGGGGTGCTCATACCCTAGCACAGGGGTGCTCATGCCCTAGCAAAGGGGGCTCATACCCTAGCACAGGGATTCTCATGCCCTAGCACAGGGGTGATCATACCCTAGCACAGGGGTGCTCATACCCTAGCACAGGGGGCTCATACCCTACCACAGGGGTGCTCATACCCTAGCACAGGGGTGCTCATACCCTAGCACAGGGGGCTCATACCCTAGCACAGGGGTGCTCATACCCTACCACAGGGGTGCTCATGCCCTAGCACAGGGGTGCTCATACCCTACCACAGGGGTGCTCATACCCTACCACAGGGGTGCTCATACCCTAGCACAGGGGTGCTCATACCCTACCACAGGGGTGCTCATACCCTAGCACAGGGGTGCTCATACCCTAGCACAGGAGTGCTCATGCCCTAGCACAGGGGTGCTCATACCCTACCACAGGGGTGCTCATACCCTACCACAGGGGTGCTCATACCCTACCACAGGGGTGCTCATACCCTAGCACAGGGGTGCTCATGCCCTAGCACAGGGGTGCTCATACCCTAGCACAGGGGTGCTCATACCCTACCACAGGGGTGCTCATACCCTACCACAGGGGTGCTCATACCCTACCACAGGGGTGCTCATGCCCTAGCACAGGGGTGCTCATACCCTAGCACAGGGATGCTCATGCCCTAGCACAGGGGTGCTCATACCCTAGCACAGGGGTGCTCATACCCTAGCACAGGGATGCTCATGCCCTAGCACAGGGATGCTCATGCCCTAGA